>NW_014543245.1:0-1207 GCF_000741045.1 Vigna radiata var. radiata | reverse complement strand
CGAGGAGGGGGGTTTTTCTCTCTTAATTTTCCTTTTCTGCATCGCAACTATAAATTTAACGTGTTGCTTTTATTATCTGTTGCAGATTGTTTGGAATATTATTTTGTTCATCGAGTGGCTGCTCCGATGAAACAGCTACGCAAAGGGCTCAAAGTTGGTGGTTTCTTTCGGATCATCAAAAGTAACTCCTCGTTCTTTCGCGGGCTGTTTGTCGCACAAAATAAACCGTTGACTGTAGAAACAATGGAGACGTTATGTACCGTTAAGAGACATATTAATCCAGAAGGTGTAGAGTACGCGTTGGAAACTAAGGTTTTAGTCCATTGGAGTTGGTTCTTGGAGGACCTGAAAGGTTAGTACTCACGAGAAATCTTCTTTTTTAAAGTCTCTGCCACATGTGCGGTTATCATTCGTTAAATACGGACGACGATGGTTATGATCATCATCCGAATATAAAAAAGCCGCGTAGGTACTTGCACCCTTACTTATCTTGGTAAGGATATTTTCGGCTTGCAAGCTTCGCCATTATTGACGACAAACTCGACTAGTTTGTTTTGTTTATTATTTCTTTCTTTTCCTTGTTTTTCATTTTACCTATTATTTTCCAGACTATCTTTTTTCATCAAGAAATTACCTTTTGAATTTATTCTACTGTCATTTTAAATCGTTTTTCAGTTGGAAGAGAAACTGACGGTCAAACATTAGAACTACTTCTTGGATGGATAACAGGATGCACCACAATACCGTTTGGAGGATTTAATCGTCGCATACAAATAATGTTCCTTCACGGAGAAAGTAATCCTCTGCCTACGGCGAATACTTGCGCATTACAGATACATCTTCCCGTAGTGAATGTGAATTACAGAGATTTCAAACAGTTCATGCTGAAAGCAATGACAATGGGTAAGGTATTTGGTATTGGATGAGAAGTTTCTGATTTTCTTTCTTTTTCTCTCACAAAAAACTTAAGTACCTTTACTTATATCATTGTAATTAAAAACAATTTTAATAGACATCACTCAGCATTCTCCGTTTTCTAGTTTGAAACTCAGAGCATTAGCAAAAGAATAATCTATCCCCGTTTAAAGCATGAGATTATCAAAGGAGTTTGTTTCCATATAAACTATTGGAGCGTAAATATGCTTCGGTCGATATCCAAGAAATGACGTTGATAATACAGTTCCTTGCTGCTCATTGCAGGAACAAT
>NW_014543244.1:18432-20701 GCF_000741045.1 Vigna radiata var. radiata | reverse complement strand
TGGGTTATTGTAGGAGAAGTTATAGCTACAGAGGTGAAATTTATTAAATTGGTGTTGTGAGAGAATGATTTCATTCCATCTTACTGTAGAATTTCCTTTTAATGCTGATTTTTTTAGGTCTAGTTTTTAAAAGCTGTTATCTGCTTATTTTGGAGTTTTGAACCTTGCTACTTGATGAATTGGTGGTGAAGAGTTGTAGATAAGGAAACGACCTCTTTGTTTATATGGGAAATATTATATATCTGACTCTTGTCCCAGAATTGTGGTTGTATTTGTGCACATGGCCCACCCACCGTGGAATTATCAGGCCTCAGCATATCGGAGATAGGTACCTAACATGATATTGACACGACCACTTGAACACGCCCAATGCCCACCAAAATATGGGAGACGGGGATATAATCTTTATGTATGTAATGTGATAAATTTCAATTGAGAATAAAGTAGTTAAAATGAGAAGTATTTACTTTTTTCATATATGGTTGATGTTACAAGTTACAAGTTAACCATTTAGCCCAAAATGTGATTTCTATTATTGTGATAAAAAAAACATAGACATAAGATATTTATATCAAAAATAAATTTAGTGCCTTTTATTTTGAATTGCTTTTTAAATTTAAAAAAAAAGACAATTTCTAATAGTACTTTGTTTTACAATGATAAATAAGAGTTGAGGACTCTCGCTTATCAGAGTTTAACTTTATCTNTCAGGTCCAATATTCAGACAATGACAACTTTATGTTGCTGTTTCAAAGCCGAAACAAATAAAACTAATTCAAAGATGCAAATGTGAATACCACAATTAAAAATATTATTTACAAAGAAATGTTCGAAACTCTTTAAAGAAAAACAAATACAACATTTGTAATACATATAAAGTATACCCTTTTTTATTTATTTCAAAGCTTATATAAATAATAAGCTATGTTTATCAAAAAATTCGTTGAGTATTTTTATAAATTAATGATATATTAAAGATAGTAATATAAACTTTTGTTACCGATAAAGATGTTTTTATATTAATCTAAAGATTTAAATTTTTTTTTAGTTCCTAAGTTAAGTTTTGATGTTCAATGTCAACCTTTAGTTCCTATGATATGAAAAATGTGTCAAATCAGTCCTATACTTTAACAAATCACAAGTTTTTCATTAAGTGATTTATTGTTTATAACATCTTTCGTTGACAAATCACAAAATATTGGATACCCAGGTATGAAAACTTGTGATTTGTTGTTCATTAAGTGTTGTCATAAGGATTGATTTGATACATTTTTCATATCATAGGGACTAAAGGTTAACATTTTTAAAAGTGGAGACTAAACGAACTTAAACAAAAAAAGAATACAAATATCAAATTGAAACTGATAAAAAATATAGGAAAAATTGATGGACTGTGAAAGAACAATTAGGATGATTGGCAACATTCTTCTTTTTATTCTCACTTTCCTGGAAGACGTGGATAAGTAGCTGCTCATCATGAGCATACGCAGCCATCTTTCTGCAGTACATGGTCACATGACTTTTAGGGCAAGTGTTACTCTTATACTTTTCAAACTCCGGCGCCTTGAACTTAGGCGGGATTTTCAAGCCCGGAACCAAACTCAATCTGGCAGCATCCCCAAATCCGTAACTTTCGACCCCCTCGACAACTCTCATTCTCGCCTCCAGACTCTCCAACCTACCCGTAGCTCCAACGAGGCTACTAAATCCCCCAACCACCGTGGCGTGCGGTGCAACTCCGGCTGAAGAATCCTCCTTAGCAACCACATGCGGTACTGGGGTCACCCGTATTCCATCAGTTGCGTTGGTCTCATTCATTCCTGTACCCACCATGGGAGCCGACACTAAGGCAGGTCCCTGAGTGCCGATTGGTGATATGTTAACAGTCGTGGGAAAAGAGAATGTGGCGTGCTCCACCTCTGAGTATTCTCCTACGGGAGGAGTATAACCTGGGGGTAACCCATACAGTGGGAAAGGAACTGATTGGCTTGCAGCGTTGAACATTGGGGGATAAGGGTGAGCAGTCCCCTCAACATGTGCAGATGAAGACTCTCCAGTAGTCTTCATGGATTCGAGAGCAGCCAAGATTTGGCCGATCTGGTCTTTCAGCTGGCTGACCTCAGCTCTGAGGGATTCATGCGACTCCTCCCAACCTTCCATGGCTCTTGAATTTGCCCGAGTCCGGTAAGGATGTCGTGGAAATTTGGCCGTTGTGTTCCTCTTTTGTACTGTTTTATCGTTTTTATTAATTTAAATTAGACCAAATATG
>NW_014543244.1:15899-17364 GCF_000741045.1 Vigna radiata var. radiata | reverse complement strand
ATGGATATAATTGGAGAAAGAAAAAGAATGGAAAGTCTATGAAAAAAGCTCATGAAAAGTTGAAGGTAATAATTTGTTTAATTTTTGTGTTTATAGTGGAAGGTAATATGGCTATCATTTAAATGGTAAAAATGTTGTTTTAAAAAACTCATTCAATGAAATAATCATTTTAAAAACTATAACGTGCATCCATTTAAATGCTAGGGTATTTCTCTCACTTTTATTACTTTCCCTTTCGTATTTATATGGCTATTTGTGAATCTCTACCATATTGTGAGAGTTAGAGTTCATAATTCCCGAAAGAACTTAAAGACACTATTTTATTTTTAAATCTAGAAGAAAAACTATAGGTGAATTGCGGACATAAAAGAAATAATAATTAATTTGTATGTTTTATATAAAAAAATCAAATTTGATGTGATTTGTTTGTTGAATAATTATTCATTTGTGTAATAAATGCATAATATATATATATATAAACATAAACACACTAAATTTTATTTATGTATTTCATATTATTCAAATATTACGCTATGTAGAACTATTACAGGAATTAAAATAATTTAGGCACACTGAATAAACTAAAATTATGTTAGGCATTAGTACGTAAAATTTTATATAAAGTTTTAAATTCAAAATTTTATGCTACACTTTTCTCTTTCTATAAAATATTAAATAATCAAAACAGTAAATAAAAAATTAATAGTAATTATTATGTTTTGCTGATTTCTCTGACATAATATAAAATTGTTTTTGTTATGCATTTATACATGCAACAAATTTTATTAGATTTTTAACAACAAAAAAATGGAACTTATAAGAAGTTCAATTACAATTAAGAAAACTTGTGAAGAAAGAGGAATTAATTAATAATTACAGTAACATATTAATAAATTGAACTATTTATGATTGTTTTTATTTTAATAATTATTATAATATGTAAAGTGTTAGTTATAATATGACAAATGACAAGTGTCATCGGTAAGTGTAAATAGTATTACCCGATAAGAGGCCTGAAACGAATTTGGTCTTGGGGGTTGCTCCCTCCACCTCCCCAAGTGGGTCTTGCACCTCCCCACTATTTTCATTTATTTCAAAAATATTCCACACCTCTCCACTATTTTCTTTTATTCCAAAAATACCCTACACCTCCCCACTATCCTTAACAATTTTTCTCTTTCTCTCTCTGCATTAATGGAACATTTACATGGTTGAGATTTGAATTTGTGATATACTACACAATATAAAATTCAGAGGAAACTTCAATATTAGTACTTCTACCATTTCCATTTTATAAAATTAAAAGTTAGATACAAATACAAAATAATAAACATAATAATATTANTAGTAAATAATGATATATTATTATTATTATTATTATATATTAATTTTATAATGACGAAAGAACTAAATAAATTCTAAATCTTTAACAAATAATTTTTTTTTTATATTTTAAGTATTTAAT
>NW_014543244.1:10066-15009 GCF_000741045.1 Vigna radiata var. radiata | reverse complement strand
ATATATAAACATTTTTCTAGAAATTTAGAACAAAATTTTACCATTTATTAAGTAATTTGAAAAAGAAAAAAATATATTCAACAGAAAATAAGATTGAATCAAACTTATTTAAGAAAATATATCACAAGTTCAAATTTGAGTCATATAAATGCTCCATTAATGAGCCATGTAAATGCTCAATTAATGTAGAGAGAAAGAGAAAAATATTAAGGATAATGGGGAGGTGTAGGATATTTTTGGAATAAAAAAAAAAATAGTGAGAAGTTGTAGAATATTTTTGAAATAAATTAAAATAGTGGAGAAGTGCAGGACCCACTTGGGGAGGTAGAGGGAGCAACACCCTTTGGTCTTTAGAAGGGAAAGAGTAAGCCCACGAGGAAGATGCGATATGATATAATGTTTGTGTTTTAGCGGAGGGGAGACGTAATTAACAAAAAATAATTTAAAAATATTTATTAACAAAAAATAATTAACAAAATATTTAAAAATAAAAATAAAAATAATTAACAGAATATTTAAAAATAAAAATAAAAACAATTTACAAAATATTTAAAAATAAAATAAAAAAAAAATCACTAAATGTGACATCTTTTTAATAAGTATTAGTATGGAATTAACGATCATCTAATTGTTTAATTTTTTTAAAAAATAAAATAAGCAGGAATGAATAAATAAGAAAAATCATTAGAAATAGAAAGTACCGATATGATTAAATAATAAAAGAATGTTAAATAAATAAGTATAGTGGAAGTTTTATTTTTATTTGGTATCCTTATTTATTTTCTTTTTATTATTGTTATTTTGGGGCTAGGCCAAGAAGCCCAAAGAAATCCGAGAGTGAGGATTGGGGATCGAGGGCAGGGTTACATTCGAAGGCTCCTTTCTTCTCTTCTCTATTTCGAACACACTTCCCCTCTCATTTCTCATTTTCCACTGTGCTCCGCAAATCTCTTTTCTCCACCGAAACTATTCCTCCACACTGCACCACTCGTCAGACACATCTTCGCTTCGTCAGTGTTTTTCGCTCAGCGGTTTGAGCACATCAGCGCATGACATATTCTCTTAAGCATCAGAGTACCACTTTATTTCTCACATTTCCTTCATCGCCAAAAAACATGTCGCTCTCTGTCGAAGAGCTCTTCAACTGCGAACTTCAGCGTAAGTCTTATCTCATCACAGAATAGTCTTCTTCCTTCATTTTTCACCCCTCGTCATCTCCAAATCTCGTTCTCCTCTCTTTTATTTTCGAGTTCCTAAGCCCTAAAACATCTATTCTTTAGGTTTTTCTCCATTTCCACCGATTGATTTCCATTTTGCATCGATTAAACTACTTTCCACCGAATAAACTAGCATTTCCACCGTTTAATCTTGCGTTTGAACCGATTAATCGGTTCATTGAGTTTCTTCACCTTTCTAGGGTTCCTTCGTGTCCAGATTTGGGTTCTTCCTCAACCTAGGGTTTTCAACCGATTAACCTAGGGTTTTAGAGTTTCTGTGAGTTCATTCTCTGATTCGAGTTCTCCTTCGAATTATCGTCATCATTCCGCTACGATTCATTCACCGGAGGGAGCTTCAAGAAGTCAACATCACTTCTCTTGGTGTTCTTCTCGGAGCGGCTTCCATCATCTCTTCGTCCTCCTTTGTTTTCTTTTTATTTTTCTTATCCGAAACCATAGGGCCAGAGAGGAAATAGCGGCAATTGAGAGAGAGGACATTAAACGTCCGGAGAGAGACATAACTAGGGATTAAGGCTCGGTTTCAAGGTGAGTAATGGAAAAAGGGGTATCTAAGGCGGGTGTTAGGGTTCGAGTTGAGTGAGAGAAAGAGGTTGCGAGAAGAGGAACACAGGATTTTAAGCTCGGTAGAAGAAGTTGTGCAGTGAGGAAGATTAATTTTCCAGGTACGGAGAGGTAAATTGATTTTGTATTGTATTGTTCTGTGGTTATGTTGTGGCTTTTGGATTTTCGTTTTTGTACTATTCTGTTGTAAGATATGTTCATGAATACTTATGATTAAATTTGGATGAGACTGTAAATATTATGGGTGCAATGATGTGAGTACGATGCGGTGGAAGCTGGGAAAAATTAAGTTCCAGCAGTTGGGGTGATTTAGAGGCTGTTTGTGCGTCCTATATATATTAGTTATTCGGGCTTTGTTGGTTGCTTGTATGTGATAAGATTGTCTGTTTGGGGCAAGGAAATTAGGGTATGATTATTTGAGCACGAATGATATAAAACTTCATATGCGTGGGGTTAATATTAATTTCTGGAAATTTAAATGTAGTTATATTAATGCTTGGATGAATGTGTACTGTTAGATGAGAAGTCTAACCTATTGAATATGTTATCGTGTGAATTAGTTTTGGAATGAGAACCGGTGATAGAACTAGGTGTATAAAGGAGTTGAAAAGAAATGTAGATGTTTGATGATGTTTTTTTTTTCTTGGCCGAGACATTATGAATATTTGGGGTTTGTGTTTGGAGCTAAAAAACCAAATATAAGTTTGGGTACGTTAACACTTGTTAAAATCTGATAAAGGAAAATAGGAATATGTTTTAAATTTTGTTTTGTATATTTAAGAACAGTGAATGAATTCTGGGTATGCTTAATATTTGATGAACCTTGATTTTCTCGTTGTATATAATTTGATATAGAATAGTTGGGATTTCTGGTCTGGAGAGTGTGGGTTTGCTGACATTAAATGGGATAATTATGTTTTGATAAAAGTGAGTAGAATAAGGTATTTTTTTCAGTGCTAACAAGTAATTGAGCTAGAAAGTAAAGGTATGGTATGATAATTGTAGTGAAATTGGCATTTTTAACACCTTGAGCAGAGTTTGAATCCAAAAAACAGAAAATTTTAGCAGCACTAGTGGGTAGGCTTCCATGCTAGACCCAATAGCAATAACCCCTATCTCCAAAATTTGAAAAGTAGGTCGTTTCCTTGGACTGTTTGTCACACTGCTTATCATAATTTAGACTGGAAAAACGCTAGAATTGATGCTTGAAAAAAGTTGATTATTTTGTGGTTTTCCACTCTGTGATGTTTATAGCCTTAATGATTGTGTTGAATCAGTGAAAACCTCACAAAATATGCTCCTTTGAAATTATTATTACTCACTCTATTGTTTTCCTCATCTTTTCCGGATTTTAAATTTTATCTCCATTTGTCATTAACTTATTGTTCTAGTACACTATTTCTCTTCCTTTTTTTCTTCGTTTTCCAATTATGGAGTATGTTAATGTTTTTAAAGTAGATACTACATTTGGACTAAATTTTAAGCAAAATTAACTACTTTCACATTGATTAAGAAAATAGTGGTTAAGTTCATTTAATATTCTTGTTTCCATAGTGTCATTGATTAACTACTTTCGCATTGATTAATAACTTTCACATTGATTAAGAAAAACCCTTGATTATATTTGTTGAGAATGTGCTTGAGTTTAAAGATAAGGGTATTTCTGAAAGAGTAGAGTTGAATATATTGAAAACTCCCTTGTGTTGAATATACACATAGGGTCCTTTATTTATAATAGAAGAAATATGGGCTAAGCCCAAAATACAAATAAGAAATATAAACAAACTAACTAAAGATAAGAGATAAATATAAACTAAACTAACTAAAGATAAGAGATAAATATAAACTAAATATAATATCTCTAACACTCCCCCTCAAGCTGGAGCATACAAATTGTATGAACCAAGCTTGGAATAAATAAACTCAATTTGAAATATATGCTCTGTCTTCAAGAGTGTGCGGCAAACAGATACGCAATCACATGTCGAAAAACAACTAACAGCAATTTATGGACAATAGTGGACAACTGCGAAACTTCAAATAGCACCATGAAACTTCAAGTAGGATGACTTTGACAAAGGAGGACAATGACAACCTCCAGGGACTGGATTGCCATCAAGTAAGGATGGGGCTTGCATCAAAACTATAGAGACTGCCATCACTGACTGATGGGGCCTGTAGTGGCTAAAAGCGACAAAACTACAGGGACTGTCATCACTGACTGATGGGGCCTGTAGTGGCTAAAAGCGACAAAACTACAGGGACTGTCATCACTGACTGATGGGGCTTATAGTGGCTAGAAGCGACAAAACTACAGGGACTGCCATCACTGACTGATGGGGCCTATAGTGGCTAGAAGCGACAAAACTACAAGGATTGCCATCATTGACTAGTGGAGTCTGAAAGTCTGAAACCTAAAAACTGAAACCTGGCTGTAAACATACTCCCCCTCACGGCGAACGGCGGAAATGACGGCGCACCGATTACAGACCGTGAAAGTGGAAGATCATAATGAGCTCTTCATTAAAGCATCCAAAAAACAAATTTGACAAATTTGACAAAAGGGCTGGTGAAATTGTTTTAACCCATAACTTTGGTGTTGAAATTCCTTAGTGTTTCCTTGGAGACCTTTCAAAATAGAGAAGATAGCGAAAGCAATAGAGGTAGGACTAGTGGTCGGCGGCGGTGGCCGAAGACGGTGGTCGAAGACGGCCAGATGGCCGGTGACGGTGGCCAGCGACAGTGGACAGCCGACAGGTGGCGATTGGTGGCAAGCGGCAACGGGCAGTGGTGGACAATAACACCGGACAGATGCGAGACGAAAACTAGAGATTGCCCAAAAAGAAAACAGTTTCCGCACCCCCGCTCTTATTCTTCACCACCCCTTTTCATATGGGCTTGGACCCAATCTGCGTTTAAACAGAAAGCCCTTTTTGCACCCCNTTTGCTTCCATTCNNAGCCCCTTTTTTTTTGGGCTCAAACCCATTTTGGCAACCAATCAAAAGATCTCTTCTGCACCCCTATTTCTGCTAAATATCTCGCCCTCTTTACACTTGGGCCTTGGCCCAATTTGGTTATCTTTTTATTTTATTTTACTTGTTATTTAGTTTTTTTTTTGTTTATTTTATCATTTAACTTTTCAT
>NW_014543244.1:7115-8201 GCF_000741045.1 Vigna radiata var. radiata | reverse complement strand
TAGGAGCAAGGTCAATCCTTGTCGGGCACAAAAAAATAAAAAAATATATTTTGTTTTTTTTAGAGTTTATCCTTTTAGGGGAAATTAAACATTTTGCAAACCACATCTTTATTCGTGTATTTAATTAAAGGTACTGCCTTTGGGCAGGCGTTGTAGGGTGCTAACACCTTCCCTACACGTAACCGACTCCCGGACCTAGAATCCGGTTCTCGCAGACCTTGCCTTATCATTTTATGGTTTTTCCGTAGTGTTCCAGAACAAACTATGGTGGCGACTCCCAAACTCTTTTTCAAAACTCGTTTTCTTTGGATCGTCGTCCCGTCACGATTTCGGTTGCGACAGATGGCGACTCCACTAGGGACTCGAGAGTCAAGCTATTTAATTAGATGCGCGAATTCGATGTGTTTTTTTTTTTTGTGCTTTTCCTCCCCTTTTCTTTATCCATGTTTGATTTTTGAAATAATTGCGTGTGAATTGTCTTGATGTGGAACCCTAGGCTAGAAAACATGTTATATCTGCCTGGGAATCTTNTGGTTGTTTTGCAGGTGAGGGTTTGGGTGCATTGCATTNTCCCTTCACACACACACTTTATGCATCTATTGAGTGGGGCCCTATACCCGGGTCTGAGCGTAACTTAGAATTAGAGGAGTTATGTAGCGGTGTCACTCTAGGATGTACTTCCTGTCTGGCTATCGTGAGAACTNNAGCTAGAGTCTNTTCTCTTCACCTGTGTCTCCTCATCTAGTTGATTACTCGACTGTTGTGGAGATGCTATGAAGGGGGCCATAGCTCTAGTGACCATTGACCTCTAGGTTCAGGAGACCATCCTTGTGAGGTTGCATATACTTGACCCTCAATCTGAAGCGCTGCACCTTTATTAGGGCACAAAGGGAGAAGTGTATATCCCTGTAACCCCCATACTGTTTGTTCTTTTGTCTTTAAAATAAAATAATGGCATTGCATTTTCATATTATGCANGCGTCATGTATAGCATATTTGGTCTAATTTAAATTAATAAAAACGATAAAACAGTACAAAAGAGGAACACAACGGCCAAATTTCCACGACATCCTTACCGGACTCGGG
>NW_014543244.1:0-2120 GCF_000741045.1 Vigna radiata var. radiata | reverse complement strand
TGCACCGCACGCCACGGTGGTTGGGGGATTTAGTAGCCTCGTTGGAGCTACGGGTAGGTTGGAGAGTCTGGAGGCGAGAATGAGAGTTGTCGAGGGGGTCGAAAGTTANGGATTTGGGGATNCTGCCAGATTGAGTTTGGTNCCGGGCTTGAAAATCCCGCCTAAGTTCAAGGCGCCGGAGTTTGAAAAGTATAAGGGTAACACTTGCCCTAAAAGTCATGTGACCATGTACTGCAGAAAGATGGCTGCGTATGCTCATGATGAGCAGCTACTTATCCACGTCTTCCAGGAAAGTTTGGCTGGGGTGGCGTTGAATTGGTACACCCATTTAGGGCCTTCTCGAATTTGTTGCTGGGCGGATTTGGCTGACGCCTTTGTGAAACAGTACATATACAACACGCACGTTACACCAGACCGTCTGCATCTGCAAAATATGGCAAAGAAGGACAATGAGACTTTCAAGGGGTATGCTCATCGGTGGAGAGAGTTAGTTGCGCAGGTCGAGCCACCTTTGTATGACAAAGAGATGGTGGCAATGTTTGTGAATACGCTCCAACCACCCTTTTATGAACATATGGTTGGGAATGTGTCTACCAATTTCGCTGATATCATCACAATAGGCGAAAGGATAGAAATCAGGCTGAAAAATGGAAAAATTGCGCATAGCCCGTCCGAGGATGTAAGCTCCAAACCACCCAGTTTTAATCCGGGAAAGAAAAAGGAAGGGGATGTGTATGCAGTATCGACAATGCCTGGGTGGAGAGGTCAAGCTCTCACTTATAACTATCAACCATATGTGGGCCAACCTCCATATGCAGCTGACGCGACATTTTCCCATCAAATCTGGCTTCAACCCCAACAAGGGTATTATCAACCACGGTACATCCCGACTAATACTTGGAGGGCTGCGGCAAACGCGAGCCCAAACGTGAATGTGGGTCCAAACAACAACCCCAGAAGGAATCAACCTGTTAGTTTCACCCCAATCCCACCAATGACTTACACAGAGTTGTTACCTAACCTGGTCGAAAAGGGTCTAGTTGCCATTTGTCCGATGAAGCCTATGCAACCTCCATACCCAAGCGGTTATGACGTAGATGCCAAGTGTAGTTATCATGGGGGAGGCGTTGGTCACTCCACTGAGAGGTGTTTGGCTTTCAAACATAAGGTGCAAAGTCTGATCGATTCTGGGTGGCTGAAGTTTCAAGAAGATAAACCTAGCATTGAGGCTAATCCACTGTCCGGACATGGGGGCACCTCGACAAACGCCATCGAAAATGAAGGATGAAGATGGATCTGAAGGCTNAAGCTTTGTGTGGGCCTGCTCCCAGATGCGCAACTCAACCATTAGGAGATTCTGGATTTACCTGTGATGCTTTTGAATAACATGTAATAGTTTTAATTAATCCTATAGCTTTCCCCGGGGCTTTAGGATTCAAAACTTTCAGGTTGAAGTTTTTAGTTTATATGCTCAGCGTGATAATCAAATCGTGTTTGTTTGTGTTTTATCGTCATTTGGCATCCCTCATCTTTTCTCTTGTTTATTTATTCCTTTTTCGCAAATTTAAATCATGCAGATACGACAATGAATGTTTTGAAAATAACAATGTCGATATTTCTAATGTTGAGCTCCCTATCAATAATGCGGAAGATGATTATGAAGATGATTCAAAACCCTCTCCAAAACTTTGAGATTAGTGGAACGAGGGTCTACAGAGATAAAACCCCACCAGGAAGATGGGATGTTAATGGAAACCCAGTTAGAGGAAACTGAGTAGGTTCAAGCCTAATACGACCAACCCAGTCTCGTTGAAAAAAAAAAGGGTCAACAGTCATGTGTCATGAACAACTGTACCAAGGAAGAATGAAGAAGGCATTCAACAAAAGAAGCATTCAAGGGAGTTTGATGAGGGCGGGCCGGCATTAGAAAAATATTTTGCCCATTCAAAAAGATTAGACGCAAATGGACTCCGAACTACGAAAGGCCGCCCGCGGTGAACAAAAGCATTCTTTGGTGGGGCACTAATTCTCAAATGGATGTATGGAGAGGAGTTACCGTCACCGGTTAATTCCGATACGGTCAAAAAGTTCTATGTACGATGATTCTGTGATAGGGAACG
>NW_014543243.1:0-1262 GCF_000741045.1 Vigna radiata var. radiata | reverse complement strand
CAAATTGCGCAGTAAGGAGTGTATTTCAGACTTTTTTAATGTGACCATTGTAATTTTCGTGTCATTTAACTTCTATAAAGTCTATTCGCACGGCTGTATCTCTTGCATGCAACAGGCCCATTAGGCCGAGGCGGAACCGGATTCGGAGCGGAATCGGGCGATCCCCGAGTAAAGATTTAAACCGCATTGCTGGCCCATCGCATCCTTCCATACCTGAGGCGTGAGCACAAAACAAAAGAAACGGTTTCCCATTCAGATTTGAAGCTATTCCCAGAATAAATCGATCCGGCCTCCTCCGGCCTCCCGACACTTGACGTGGTCGTAGCATATGATATGCAGTCCGGTGCATTAGAGAGCCCTGTCCCACCATTAGTTGGGGCCGCACTGTCCTGTAAGTGGTTCTTGATTGCGTCATAACGACACTTTACCAACTTTGAGCCGTTGTTTCTCGGAAACTTGGCGTTTTCCCGGGATGATTCCGTGCTTGATGCAAAGAAAATGGCTAAAATTTTATTCAGACTGGTTTTTGTTTAGATTCTGTTGACTCCTAAGTTGTAGGAAAATAAAAACTAAATTGTGTTTATCAAAAACTGTTAAGACCGCCTAAGTGCCCGATGCCACCCAATGCCGAGTAATCCCATTAACGTAAATACCATTAAAAAAAGAAAGTTAATTCAAATTGGTTGAGATGCAGCGAAGGTATTATTTGTTTAATGTTTTAAGTTATAAAATGGCAACGTCACTACGCCTTTGAGCAAAACCACGACCAGTTAGCTGTCTCGGTAGATACTTTGTCACGTCTAATTTTCAGAGTCACTAATGTTTTTTCACACGATTAATTGATTGGAAGCGTCCGAGAATTTACCTCGAAGCATGTTTTCCTTCGAATTAACCTCCAAAATAATATGTCGACGGCGTAAGTCCGCAATCGTGTCTGAAAATCTCCGCCTCTAAGTTATTTTTTTAAAAGAGAAAAAATTGACGTCATTCCTTGAAGTTTATGTAGAATTTTCTTCGCACACAGAGAAGAATAATTTCGGCAGAAAAAAGAATTGCCGTTGAGAAGTTTTCCGTTTAAAAAATAAATGACAGGAAGTTTATGCGACGTCGCAAACCGAGTTATGTGATTGCCGACTTACACCATCGATGTACAGGGTGTTTCAGACCACCCGTACCAGGCCTTTTTCTCGGTTGGTATAGGTCGCACGAAGTCGGAGACCGCGGGGTTGAATAGGGAATTGACCCCAAGGAATCCGAATTTC
>NW_014543242.1:30055-31090 GCF_000741045.1 Vigna radiata var. radiata | reverse complement strand
TATTGTAATAACTTCTTAACTATAAACATTTCTGCAATAGGCTTGAAACTAAATTTGTTGGCATAACAATATAGGAGATTAGTAGATTGTTATTTTTTTCTTCTAGAAACATAANCTTTTTTCATAATGAAATCAAGGATATAATATCATACTATAGAATATAGAAAGTTTATCATCATGTTTATTGACAAATATAAAGATTGCAAGTTTCTCCATATCACCTTTATAAAATATTTTTCTTAACCTCATATTTCATGACAATAAAAAAAACTCATTTAGATGGCAGTAGCAAAGTTGAACAAATAAATTATTAACTTTAAAAAAGCCTTATTATTGAACAAAGATTCATATTTGACATCAAAACCAATTTAAATTTTAGATAAGAAAGCGTTATTAATACATAATTGATACAATTAAGAATAACATATAACTTTTAAACTTAAATTATATAGAAATCCGTTATGGAAATATTTATTCAAATATTTCATCAGATTAGGTAAAGAAAGGGTATGTTTAAAATGACTATGTATAGGAATGGACAATTTTTTAAGAACATGCTCTTCTTACTTATAAAGATAAGAAGAAAATTTGATGAAGTAGATGATAAAAACTATTTACTCTTTAAATTCACTTCTAAATTTTAGAAGAAAAGCATTTTTAAAGGTAATAGTTTATAGGTAAATTAGTCACTTCAAACATTCAATATTAAGACTGTTTTCAGAAAAGAAAATATATTACTAGTTTTGTTTTTTTTCTACTCCCTGTTTGTCTAACCATGGTAGGATTAAAGTTAAATTTATTAAGTGTGTATTTTTATAGTTTAAGAGTGATGTTACTAAGTATTTTTATAGTTTAAGAGTGATATTATTAAATATTGTTTTGGAGATGAGTAACATTTGTTTAGCCATGTGAACAAATATTCCCATAAGAATATGTGTGTTATTTNAACTCATGAATAGTCAATTAAGTGTTGGAAGTCCCATATCGGATAGAGATAAGGCCAATTTATAATATATAAGTGGGATACAGACCTCA
>NW_014543242.1:20428-21926 GCF_000741045.1 Vigna radiata var. radiata | reverse complement strand
AAATGACAGAGATAAAAAAATATCATAATTATTTTTTACTAGTTTTATTTGATGGTAACTGATATTATTTGTTCATAAAGTTTTTGCAATAACCTCTTATCCCTAAACATTTCGCTTAAAATTAAATTTGTTACTATAACAATATAGGAGATTAGCAGATTATTTTTTGTAAAAATATAATATCAATTTAGATAGCAAATAAAAAAAAAAACTCACTACAAAGCCTAAAGAATATAAAGAATTTATCATGTTTATTGACATATATAAAGATGACAAGTGTGACATCCCTATTTTATAACATACATGTATACAAAAATCAAGACGTCACCATAAATGATATAATCAAGACGTCACCATAAGTGATTCATGTATACATGTTCCCCAACCTCTTCAGGGCCATCAACAACCACTCCCCCGTGAACAAAAACCCTATCCCCGCTAAGTAGAGAAGTGACGCAACCAGAAACCACCGGTTGGGCAACCTGTGGGTCACCGTGATCCCCCTCGACACTATCATAAAAATTGTAAAGGGCAGGGGAGGAAGCCATTGTTACCTGGAAGTGGGTGCGCGACAGGAGAAAAAACTCAAAATTCGGATGAAGAAAGGAGAAAGCCTGGGGAGATAAGTGCCAGAGACGGAAATGAAAACGGTTTCACTTCTTCACATAATTAAAAGCGTGGAGGTTACGAAACTGGCTGCGTCTTCTGCACCATTAGATGTGCTTCATCTAACGGCCCCCTTTTCGCGACTCTAACGCTACCTCTAGCGCGGGAAACATATGCCCCTTTTTAAGCCTAAACGACGCGCTCACCATGTCGTTTTCCAGCCACTCACACAACTACATGATTACTAGGCCTACATACAGTGAAACAAAATTATACCGAACGACAGACATAATTAAGCCCTTCGGACAAACAAAGACAAACTCCTTCCTTTGCCTCGGACTTGGGGGGATGATGTACGGTAGTATGCTTTCAACGACCAGAAGAACCGAACGGCCATAATGGGCCAACAGCCCACCATAGCGCCACAATCTTATTGGGCTCAAGGCCCAATGCCAGTGTAAATGGTATCCACAAAAATATATCATCCAGATATATTTTAAATATATCTACCANATATATCCTAACAGAAACAAAGATATGCTAAGTAAGACCGTTTATATTTATTGTTATTCTGTTTATATTTTGTTTATCTCATATCAACCCAAAGGCTATAAGTAAGGGCTGGGAAATTCCAAACGGGTACGTTCTCAATACACTTCACTGATAATTCATCCAGCATACTCTTCATCATATTTGATCAATCCTCTCTCGTAGAGGGTTCCATATACACGCCTAACTTGAGCGTCGGAGTGCCTTTTCAGGTACCTCCCCCCCCGGTCAAGGCTTGAAGATCACCGGACGGTCGAAATCAACACAAGAACGTGCGGTCGAGATCCAGAAGAAACGGACAGAAAGACAGGAGACGACGTCATCAAGGTTAGTCCTTCGATCC
>NW_014543242.1:15450-20134 GCF_000741045.1 Vigna radiata var. radiata | reverse complement strand
GAGAACGTGCGGTCGAGATCCAGAAGAAGCGGACAGAAAGACAGGAGACGACGTCATCAAGGTTAGTCCTTCGGTCCTGAAATTTTTACCGAAACATTTTGGCGCCCACCGTGGGGCCGAAGGTGAAGATTCCTTATGGTGACCACCAGAAGCATGGACGACAGCAACACTGACCCTATGGAGCAATTGAGACGACTCCAGAATCAATTGGAGCAGCAGAACCAGCTCATTCTTCAACAACAGGAAGCCTATCTGAAGCTAACTGAGGAGCTTAAGCAACTCAAAGAGAAACAGCGGGATGCAACAGACAACAATAGCCGGAATGATGATGATAATAATGATAACCACACAACCCAGAACGGACCTCCTCGTTCACCAGACCTGCTACCTTTCACTGAGGCCGTCATGCAAGCTTCCATGCCCGACCGGCCTCCCCCACAGATGGAAAGGTTTGACGGAACAACCGACCCGGAACACCATCTCAGAAGTTTCCTTGATTCTATGGCCTTTTACTCCAATGACGATCCAGTCAAATGCTGAGCGTTTTCCCTATCCCTGAAGGGCGAGGCTCTCGAATGGTATTATACTCTCCCTCCTAACTCTGTTGACAACTTCCGCACCGTCGTCACTCTATTCAAAAGACAGTATGCAACCAATCGTAAAGAAGCAACCACCGCAGCCGAACCTGTCAATCTCAAACAGGAGAAAGATGAGTCACTAAGAAAGTTCATGCGCAGATACACTGAGGTAGCAAGAAGAGTTAAAGGGGTAAGCCATGAATTCATCATTACCAATTTACCCAATTGCCTGAAGCCAGGTTACGTCTCAGAATCCCTGTATGCCAAGTTGCCTAAGACAATGGACGAGTTGCAAGAAAAGATGAACAAGTTCATTAAAATGGAGGATCAACGGCATTTTCGCCGAAAAACGGATGTCGCCGCAACAGAGACCAAGCAGGAGGGGGGACGATCACGGGATAAAAGCCGTAATCATAAACCGTCACGAAAATACACCCCGACCCCTTACAATCCCCAGTACGATCGGTGTGCCCCTCTTACGGCCTCAAGGGAAAAGGTGTTTGAAAAAGCCCTACAGGCCAACCTCATTACCGCTACCAAACGGGGGACACCGGATGCCGCAGACAGAGCCAAAGTTTGCAGATATCATGGCAACCAGGGACACACCACAGAAGATTGTCGAGTCCTCAAGGATAGAATTGAAAAGCTGATTCGCGAGGGGCACTTACAAGAATTTGTCCGAACGGAAACACGTCGACGAGACCGGTCGCCTAGAAAGATAAGAAGAAGTCCCGAGCATACAGGGAGAAATACCGAACGCTCCAGAGATCAATCTCGTGAGCGCTCTCGCAGTAAACCCCGGAAGCGTGACCCCACTCCACGGGGACGGATCGATACTATCTCCGGCGGTTTTGCGGGAGGAGGGGCCTCATCCTCAGCTCGCAAAAGACACTTGAGAAGTTTACGGAGTGTTCATAGCGTCACCCACTACCCCTTATTGATGCCGGACATCATCTTCACAGACAAAGATTTTCATGCCCCAGACCCCGATCAAGACGATCCGATGGTTATAACCGCTCGCATAGCACAATACGATGTGAGTAAGGTTCTAGTGGATCAGGGAAGTTCCGTCAACATCCTATATTGGACTACCTTCCAAAAGATGGGACTATCAGAAGATATAATAACACCCTTCGGAGAGCAAATTGTTGGGTTTGCAGGAGAACGGGTAGATACTCGAGGATATCTTGATCTTAGAACCCGATTAGGAACTGGTGACAGGGCCAAAGAACTCCGCACGCGGTTTTTATTAGTAGAAGCCCATACCTCATATAACGCCCTCATAGGGCGGCCGTGTCTAAATGCCTTTGGTGCTATAGTTTCTACTCCTCACTTGGCGATGAAATTCCCTTCGGAGGACGGAAAGATATGTACCGTTCGGGCAGATCAGAAAACCGCTCGGCAATGTTACGCGGCTGCTTTGAAGGCTAAGCCATATTTTAAAGAAAAGCAGTCTGAAGCAATACTGGTCGATTTGGACCCTAGGACCAACACTGATGATTGCATCCAACCCCAGGGGGAAACCAAACAGTTCATCCTCGGCAAAAGTGCCGACCAAACCACCTCCATTGGCGCTGGCCTGACGCCGGAACAGGAAAAAAACCTGACCACACTGTTGAAGTCAAACAGCAAATTTTTTGCATGGACCGCCTCTGACATGCCAGGAATTCACCCCAGTGTAATCACTCACAAGCTATCGATATTTCGCGAAGCCCGTCCGGTAGCTCAGAAAAAGCGGCGACTGGGTAACGACAAAAGGGAAGCCGTGCAGAACGAGGTAAACAAAATAGTAAAGGCCGGGTTCGTCCGGGAAATCCGGTACACCACTTGGCTCGCAAACGTTGTGATGGTAAAGAAAGCAAACGGTCAGTGGCGAATGTGCGTTGACTTTACCGATCTCAATAAAGCTTGTCCCAAGGATAACTATCCCCTTCCCAGTATTGACCAGTTAGTAGACGGCGCTTCAGGGTACGCGGTCTTAAGCTTCCTAGATGCCTACTCAGGATACAACCAAATCCCCATGCACGTCCCAGACCAGGAGAAAACAACTTTCATAATTGAGCATGCCAACTACTGCTATGAGGTTATGCCGTTCGGTCTAAAAAATGTCGGCGCAACTTACCAACGGCTCATGGACAAAGTCTTTCGGGATCAAATCGGGCGGTGTATGGAGGTTTATGTCAACGATATGGTGGTAAAAAGCTCTTCACACCAACAACATTTGAGAGACCTAGCTGAAGTCTTTCAACAGCTCAAACTATATGACCTACGGTTGAATCCTTTAAAATGCACTTTTGGGGTACAGGCAGGTAAGTTCCTAGGTTTCTTGCTGACCAACCGAGGAATAGAGGCCAACCCGGACAAATGCCGGGCAATTTTGGAGATGCGGAGCCCAACGAAACTTAAGGAGGTCCAATGTTTAGTCGGCCGCCTTACCGCCCTATCACGGTTCATTTCGAAGCTCTCAGACCATATCAAACTCATAATAAAGAACATGAAGCAGAATGTACCCCGGCACTGGGACGATCAGTGCGAAGTTGCCTTCTCCACAATAAAGAAAATACTAACGTCTCCACCGGTGATGGCGCGACCAACGGAAGGCTTTGATTTGCAACTGTACCTGGCGGTCTCTAATCATTCGGTAAGCGCCGCCCTCATTCAAGAATCTCCAGTTCTTAAATTAATTTATTTTGTTAGCAGAACTCTACAGGGAGCAGAAGAGCGATATTCCCAGGTGGAAAAAGTGGCCCTAGCTTTGATTACTGCAGCTAGAAGACTCCGACCGTACTTCTAGAGTCATCAAGTCGTTATCCGGACGAACCACCCGATCGCCAAAATTCTCCGAAAACCGGATCTCGCGGGCCGAATGGTTGCCTGGTCCATCGAATTATCAGAATTCGACCTCCGTTTTGAACCACAGGGCTCCATCAAAGGTCAACATCTGGCTGACTTCACGGTAGAACTTTCGCCAGCCATCATACCGCCCACATGGACTTTGAGCGTGGACGGATCCTCAGACAAGAAAGGAGGCGGTGCTGGAGTCGTACTTGAGGGACCGAACGGTCTGTTTGTCGAACAGGCTATATCCTTCAATTTTCAACTCAATAATAACCAAGCTGAGTACGAGGCCCTAATCAGCGGGCTACTTTTAGCCGTCGAACTGGAGATCGAGCGCTTAGAATGCCGGATGGACTCACAGCTAGTCGTCGGGCACATCAATGGCACTTTTCAAGTCAAAGACAATCATCTATTGCGATATTATCATAAGGTTAGCGATCTGATCAAATCGTTTTTCAGTTTCAATATTGTACATGTACCCAGAGCACAGAATTCCCGAGCGGATCTATTGTCTAAACTGACACACAGCCGGAATAAATCTCAACTAACCTCGGTGATCCGAACCACACTGGATAAACCCTTGTTAGAGACATGTTCCATTGATCTCACCTCTTCAAAAACTGACTGGCGACACGAAATCATACAACTGATGACTCAACAGGAACAGGGCGGATTCGTGAATGCCTCCGACTCTAGACGAATCGCCCGTTATACGTTCGTTGGTGATGACCGTTACCGGCGCGGGTATACAACCCCACTCTTAAAGTGCCTATCTGCAGATGAAGGAAAATATGTCAAGCAAAAATCCTACGAGCAGGCTTCTATTGGCCTACCATTGAAAGAGACTGCGCAGATTTCGTACGAAGATGCATCTCTTGTCAATCTCATGGACATGATACCCGAATCCCTCCATCCGAACTCATGGGAATCATCTCCCCATGGCCCTTCGCTCAATGGGGGATGGATATAGCCGACCCCTTACCGATCGGCATTGGACAGCGTAAATATCTCCTTGTGGCAGTAGACTATTTTACTGATAGCATCCAGCCTTGATGCTTGTTCCAGATCCGTGAGATTGGAGGTGAGAATCAACTCTGAACAGCTTGAAATCCAATGGAACAGTAGCTATGTTGAATTCCAGCGCTGATTTGGCAGAGAGGGAGTAACTCTCGGTTTGATGAGACTCCAGGGATGGTTGCAGCGGAATGTTGGTGATTATGGAAAGATGAGGTGAAGGCAAGCTTGAATGAGTGGTTAACTACTTCAGA
>NW_014543242.1:8484-10930 GCF_000741045.1 Vigna radiata var. radiata | reverse complement strand
TTTGCAACATCTTCTTGTTCTCCAATTTTCCATCCAAAAATAGCAAATAGTATTTGACCTTGGGGAGAATACTCATCTTGGAGCTTTTTGGCCATCCCTCTTGTGATGGGTCCTATGGTGCTAGGCCTTCTTGTATCATTTACCAAGTGGATCGAAGCGGAGGCCCTCGCAACAATTACCGCCCGGAAAGTACAGAGTTTCATTTGGCATTTAATATGCAGATTCGGCATCCCACAGAAGCTCATTACAGATAACGGTCGGCAATTTATAAACCGGACGCTAGAAGATTTCCTTCGCGGACTTGGTATCAAACATGTTACTAGCTCGGTAGAACATCCCCAGACTAATGGTCAAGCAGAAGCGGCCAATAAAGCCATAATTACTGAACTGAAGAAACGTCTGGGACAAGCCAAGGGTTTATGGGTTGAAGAACTACCTGAAATATTGTGGGCCTACCGTTGCACACCGCACAGCGCTACTGGCGAAACTCCTTTCAACCTCACATATGGAACGGACGCTATGCTACCGGTCGAAATTGGAGAGCCCTCCTTACGGCGGAATATACAAGATATGACCATAAATGATCAACAGTTGAGGATAAACTTGGATGTATTGCCCGAATGACGCAAAACAGCCTTAATAAAAAATACAGCTCAGAAAAGACTTATCACTCGGCGTTACAACTCCAAAATTAAACCACGCAACTTCGCTGAAGGAGACCTAGTTTGGCGTAAACGCGGAGACGCTCGGAGGGATAAAACGCACGGGAAGCTCGCCGACAAATGGGAGGGACCCTTTCGCGTCAAAGATGACCTGAAAAATGGGGCGTATCGCCTAGAACAGCTTGACGGAACGACCATTCCCAACACATGGAACGCAACTCATCTCAAGTTTTACTATAGTTGAATGATTGAAGTTACTGTTTTATATGTTGATCTTTACAAACAATATTATTTCTCTTAGCATATTTTCAATGAAGTATTTCAGTTCAAATATACAATTTGCATTTAAACCACCGGACGCCATGTCCACTAGATTTTTCAATCTAGAAACACTACGGGGCGCCATGTCCCCTAGATTTTTCAATCTAGAAAGAATACCGGACGCCATGTCCACTAGATTTTTCAATCTAGAAACACTACGGGGCNCCCCAATGGAATGTAACATCCTTTTTCACCAACTCATTGAGGGGTGAAGCAAGACTAGAGAAGTTAGGAACAAATCTTCTATAAAAACTTGCCAAACNATGAAANCTCCTTACTTCTCCTACACTCTTTGGGGTTGGCCAATCTTGGATGGCCTTTATTTTTTCTGGGTCCACATGAACCCCATTTTTGGTAACCACAAATCCAAGGAATATGACACTATCAACACAAAAGGTACACTTGTCAAAATTTGCAAACAATTTGTTGTTTCTAAGAATTGTTAAAACATCTCTCAAATGATTTTCATGAGTTTGCAAAGTTTGACTATATACCAAGATGTCATCAAAGTAAACAACTACAAACTTCCCAATGCAATCCCTTAGAACATGATTCATAAGTCTCATGAATGTACTTGGAGCATTTGTAAGACCAAAAGGCATAANTAGCCACTCATACAATCCAAACTTGGTTTTAAAGGCAGTTTTCCATTCATCACCCTCTTTAATTCTTATTTGGTGATATCCACTNTTAAGATCTACCTTTGAAAATATTTGAGCTCCATGTAATTCATCCAACATATCATCAAGCCTAGGAATGGGATGTCTATATTTGATTGTGATGTTGTTGATAGCCCTACAATCACAACACATGCGCCANTTGCCATCCTTCTTTGGCACAAGTAACACTGGTACAGCACATGGACTTAGACTCTTTTGAACTAAGCCTTTGTCTAGCAACTCTTGAACTTGTGACTCAATCTCCTTGGTTTCTTGGGGATTTGTCCTATAGGCTGGCCTATTAGGAAGAATTGCCCCTGGAATAAAGTCAATTTGATGCTCAATTCCTCTTATAGGTGGAAGCCCTTTTGGAATTTCTTTTGGGAATAGGTCATCAAATTCTTTCAAAAGTTCTTGAATGGATGGAGAGAGAGTTGACTTTTTGGAGTCACTAGATGTGCATGTAAGTGTGCCTTGACAAAGAAGAAGATAGGAGGGTTGCTCAACTTGAAGTGTAGTGATTAAAGTCTTTTTGTTTAAAAGGACTTCATGTTGAGTAACCTTAGGTGACACACTTGAGTCACCATTCTCTTTTTTCTTGGTTTTTCTCTTTTGGCTATTTTCTTGCTTTCTTGTAGCCTTCATTTGTGCTTGATCCTTAGCCACTTGTGTAGGAGTCAAAGGATGAAGCACAAACTTCTTGTCCTTTTGATGGATAGTGATTGTATTGGTTAGACCATGATGGATAGTTTGATGATCAAATTGCCATGGTCTCCCCAATAACACATGACATGCTTCCATGGG
>NW_014543242.1:0-2184 GCF_000741045.1 Vigna radiata var. radiata | reverse complement strand
CGGACGCCATGTCCACTAGATTTTTCAATCTAGAAGCACTATGAGGCGCCATGTCCCCTTGATTTTTCAACACAAGCAAAGAGAAGATCTGACCTAGTTACGAGATATTACGGCACACCATAAGAGCATTATATTCAAAACATCAGCAATGAGCAAATAAAGTCATAAAGGCAATGTACGAGTTGTTGCAACTTTGGAATGCAAAAACATAAAATATGTTACAAAATCCTAAGTTTCTACATTTGCCTCTTCTTCTTCTTCTTCTACAGCAACCTCTTCCGCCGGTTCTTCAAGGGCGACCTCTGCCTCGGCTATATCTCCATCCTCGGTGAAGGTACCATCTGGTATATCTCTAATCGGTGTCATCTTCCCAAGATAGACATCTTTATACACATCAAACTCAAAGGCACTAGATGAAACATTGGCTAAGCATGCCATTTGCCTTAGCGCCTTCTTAAAACCTTTGGTATGCTCCTGGAGAATGGCCGTATACATCTCGGCCTCGGTATTCTTCCATTCTACCGAGGCCACCCTCAGATCGTCTCTCTCTTTCTGAATAACTTCTAGTTCAGCAACGGTCTTTCGAGCTGACTCCACTTCTTTTAGCAAATTATCTCGTTCAGTTTGCATCCGAGTACTCATATTCCTCAATTGTTCATTGAGGGTACGACTTTCGGCTATCGCTTTGGCAGCTTCTTCAGCATTTCTCGCACAATCGGCATGAGCGGCACGCGCTTCCTCCAATTCCTTCTTTAACCGGCATACTTCACTCTGGACGTCCCCACGGCTAGATGCATAGGCCATCTTATACGCCGCAGCACCACACCTCAAAATATGATGCAGCAAGTATTCGGACATTTGTTGCTCAGACATTGCCGCCATTGCCTTTTCTTCGGCAGCGTCGAAGTTAAATTCTATCTTGTGCCTTAGATCGAAACCTGGATCATCCATACCCAATGGTAAATGCCGTTCGGGAATTGGCTCCTCCGGAACTGCCATTGTCTTTTTGCCCTTGGAGGCCCCACCACTTGCTGTTGTTTTCCTCTTGCAGGTCAGAGCTTGAACTGGAGAAGGAGGAGTGTCTTCTATATACACTATAGTGGCCGACATAGATGATGTCCCACTAGAACGTGCGGTCTGTAAACCGACCCCCTGGTCCACCACTTGTGACTCCCTGAACCAATCCCGACCGCTCTTTTTGGCCATAACTTCTGCAAAATAGTAGCACCCACACAAAATTACAATTCACAGGATGCAAATGAAAAACAGTTGACAAAGAGACCTACCAGACACTCTTAATTTCAGATCGTTGTATTTCAGGCAATTAACCAGCTTCCTGGAAGAGAACGGACGAGGTAACTTGACCAACCTATCCAGATCCCTCTGTTCAATATCAGACATATCCTCTTTTGGCCAAGAGGTTAAGGTACGAGGCTTCTTAGTCCAATATAGGGGAAATCTAGAGTTCCCATCATCATTATAAAAGAATGGCCGACCCATTTCGGTAACAGATACTTTAAAAAAGTGGTTTTTAAAGTCTTTGTATGACTCGGCAAACAAACTAAAAATGGAATTTTTGGCCATAGACGTCAGAGATACCCAACCCTTCTTAGCATTAGGGCGGGTCTTAAAGAAAAACAGGAATATTTTGGCGGACGGTTCTATACCTAAGGCTTGGCACAAAACGCCGAACGCTTGAATGTAGCCCCAGCCGTTTGGGTGTAACTGAGAAGGGGCTACGTTCAAGCACCGTAAGACATCCATTTGAAACCTAGTCAGAGGGAGTCTAACATACATATCATACAGAAAAGGCACATACATAAATAAGCAATCTTTTCCAATCACATCTTCTCCGTGAAAAACCCTTTCGTCATTCCTACAAGCTATTAATTTAAGGGCACGCTGGTACCCCATATTCCTTAGAACGCAGTTGTCCTCTACCCAGCGCACCAGAGTTTCTCGAGAAGAAAATGAACTTTCTTGTTCCCCAACCTCTTCAGGGCCATCAACAACCACTCCCCCGTGAACAAAAACCCTATCCCCGCTAGGTAGAGAAGTGACGCAACCAGAAACCACCGGTTGGGCAACTTGTGGGTCACCGTGATCCCCCTCGACACTATCATAAAAATTGTAAAGGGCAGGGGAGGAAGCCATTGTTACCTGGAAGTGGGTGCGCGACAGGAG
>NW_014543241.1:0-1208 GCF_000741045.1 Vigna radiata var. radiata | reverse complement strand
GTTCGATTGCCTCAAACAAATTGTAATCGAAATTCGGCGACAACTTGCTTCCAACGGTGGCTGTTCTCTTGAAGCGGTCGTAGTCCTAGAGCAATGCATGCCACTTGCGGCGACACTGCGTGAGGTTGCGTTACACGTCCAAGGCCGCGCAGTTCTGGGTGATGATGTTCCACTACTGGTAAGAGGAGAGCGCGACAGAGCAGTCAACTTCCACCGTTGCGATTTCGTCCACCAGAATGAGCGACTAGATGATGCTACAATCTGGAGCCTCTGGGGACCGCGTGCAACGAAACCCACCAGCCGAACCTGAAGCGTTGAAGATGTCATCGTCGTAAATCTTCATGTCTTTTTGCCCTCCAAATGGTTCAGGCAATCCCCCTACCTGGCGCGCCACCCCTTCAACAGTTGTGCCCCTGTTCCGTTCTCCAAATCGCCACACCATTGTCCTCTTCAGTCCTTCCGAAGAATGATTCTTGGCTTTAGCCTTCCAGGCCCGCACCCAATACCCATCACTTCCCTCCATGCTATTGTATGCTCGACGCACCTTTTCTTCCTCTATCACTTCTTAGGTCTCAAAAACTATTTCCGCCTTAGCAATCCATCCCATAGGATCAAACCCTTTGAAAACGGGTAAATCTACTTTCTTCTTCCCGTTGGGTTAAACTTCATGGTGTCCATCCCCTCTCTCCCCTTCCTCTTCCTCTCGTCGGTCCCAATGTTGGTCGTCCCGGTTGTGGTCTCAACCACTCAACATCCTTATGATTTCTTGCAGATCTTGATGTATTGCTGCATAATCTTGGCATATTGCTGCATAATTTGATCGCAGCGCCCCTGTCTGCACCTTCATTCTACCAACCGCCATTTCCTTCACTCCCACACGATTTCGCAACGTCTTAATTCGGCACCCCCACTTCGATTCGACAGGTCGGACCACTTTGTTAAGAATCTTTAGTGTAAGATCCTAACATTCACCCTCACCACTGATATGTACTCACACAGGACAGAAAGAATCAAACAATGGGTTCACTGTAACAATCATGAAGTACAAAGTGTAACTCGAGGGCCTAACCCCTCTCACCAGGTTTGAAACCAGTCTGTACAAAGTATACAATTGACTAACTCCCCCGTAGAATTAGAAAAGGTTTACATTTATAGGCCCCTTGCCCGCCTTCTCCAAATGATCCTTGGTCGGCTCTTTCCCCTCTATC
>NW_014543240.1:0-1205 GCF_000741045.1 Vigna radiata var. radiata | reverse complement strand
GACATTTTGTATTTCTGAAACTCTATTGCACACAAACATATTCCATCTATTTGCTGTGCTATTGATCCAGTGCAGGGTGATTGTTGAGTCAGACCAGAAGTAAAGTTTTGCTGGTTTAGTTTTCAGAGCTGCTACAACCTTCCTGGTCAGCCTGATGAGTAACAAAGCAGCAGCCAGTTCTAAGCGCGGCAATGAGCATGGCTTTAGCGGCGCTACCCTGGACTTTGAACAGATTAAGCTAGACGTTACACCTTCGTCATTCTTGCACACTGCATATAAACACGCTCCGTACCCTTGAAGAGATGCGTCTGAAAATCCGTGAACGACGAATGATGTACATCTTCTTGATATTTGTAGATGCCTGGAGATTTTTATACCCTTAAGATATATCATTTCCTCTCGTAACTGTAACCATTGCCTTGCTAACTCACTTGGTGCGATTACATCCCAATCTAACTTCAGCTGCCACAGCTTTTGCAACAGAAACTTCGCCCTAATTACGATAGGAGATGCGAAACCCAGTGGATCGTAGAGTTTCGAGGATTCTGCTAAGATTATTCTTTTTGTTAATTTTGTATGTAGAGTGCTTGGAGGAACTGAATTGAAGCAGAATGTGTCGCAATTTGGGTTCCACTCTATACCGAGAACTTTCACTTCTTCCTCTGTGTTGAAGTACAACGCTTCTTGGTGATTTTGACATTCTTGAAGAACACTTGAGTTGTTTGACGCCCATTTTCTTAGATCAAATCCATATGGTGTTAAGATTTTTTCCACGTCTATTTTTAACATTTTAACTTCATTGACTGTCTCCCCTCCCCCCAAAAAATCGTCAACATAGAATGATGATAAAATACTTTCTGCCGCTTGCGGATGTTTTGATCTTTCACGTGTAGCTGCTTCTCGTAGTGATCTTATAGCAAGGAAGGGAGCGCTAGTTGTTCCATATGTAACCGTATTCAGTTCGTACACTTGTATTTTCATGTTAGGTGAGTCACGCCATAGAATGCGCTGAAGCGATCTATGCTCTTCTTTAATCCACACTTGCCGGTACATCTTTGTAACGTCTGCAGTTAATACTATGGGATATTCACGAAATCGCAGCAGAACATCGAATAATTCGTCTTGAATTGTCGGGCCAGCTAGCAGAATGTCATTTAAAGACTTGCCGGACGAAGTTTTAGCTGACGCGTCAAATACGACTCTTA
>NW_014543239.1:572268-582711 GCF_000741045.1 Vigna radiata var. radiata | reverse complement strand
CTCTCAAGTGTCTAGGATAAACAATGTCAACTCAATGCACTCAAGAAAGCAAACACAAACAGACTTGGCAAGCCTCTAGTGTCAACACTCAAACACATATGCATGTTCAAATCAAAAGGTCTTTTATGGATGCAATGGGGCCAAGGACAAGGGAGGATAAATATGGATGAGAAGCTACCAACCAAAAGAAACAAAGGAGTAATGGGGAACAAGTGTAAACAGTTAAATAACACCCAAACCCTCTAATTCAATCCTCTTCTTGACTCCTTTATTCACAACAATTTTTTAATTTTTCTCATTTTTCTCATTTTTTTTTCATCTTGTCTCTTTTCTTTTCTCTCTTTTCAGAACACACTTTAAGAGACAAGATATGCAACATATTCTCAAAAACAAAATCAAGAAGAGGAACCAACTAGCCAATTCATCTGAATCTCCCAAGAGACCACACTTATTCCCAAAACAATTCCAAAGCTCCAAAATCCCCTAAGGTTCAGGTAATCATGGTTTTTCACTTAGGGCTAGTGTATGAGCTTCAAAACAAAGAAATGGGGAAAGTAAAGGCTCAATGGGGCTAACAAAGGATTACAAGAAGGTAGGATCGTTTGGCTAGAGAGGCTCAACAACAACTGCCTTTATCACTTCCAAACATGCATATCAATCAAGAATTATCAACAAAGTCAAGCCAAAGCATATGTGCAAGCAATCAAGAGACATATCACACAAGGAAGAATATCAAGTGGTTCAAAATCTCACACAGGGTAGTTCTGTCACAATCAATCACCCTCTCAAACATCATAATCAACTTCCAAGCAGAGAAAAGCAAGGATTTCCATCAAATCAGAGTATCAATGAAGTGAAAGGCACATCTACAACCTAAACAAAGTCCAGAAATCAAGAGAAACATGCAAAACTGTACAAAAGACACACAAAAAACTACCTAGAAAACAAAAAATTTAACGCAGAAAACATAAACTAAGAAAGAAAAATCAGAGTCTCCCCCAATAGACCACACTTAAACTACACAGTGTCCTCAATGTGTCATAATCATCAAATAAAAAATCAGAACAATCAACATATCATGGCCAAGTGCAATAAAAGTAGGGAAAGGGGAGAGAAGGGAAAAAGGAAACTCCCCTGATCATGGTGGCAATTGCCAATTTTGGACTTTCAGGGAGATCTTTTCCACCACCGGATCCAACAAAGAAGTCTTGAGGAGTAAATGCTTCAGTCTCCAAATTTGATTAAGTAGGGAGATGTCCTCCACAACTGGATCTAAGAAGAATTGATTGTTGATGAGCTGGTTCAGCTGATGCCTATTAATCTTCAAACTGTTGGCACCTTTGTCTTCCACCATGGGTGTGTGTTGATCAAATTCATATGTACCTCCTGCAACATGGTTAGCGCAATGTGGTTCTACTGAAATAACATGCAGAGGTATAACACCCAATCTTAGTGTAACAAGCTGACCCTCAGATATACCCTCAAAACATCAATCGAGTTCAGAAATAGAAACAATATCAATCACAAGTTCAGATTCATGTTCAGTGCATGGAGAACAAACATTCAGATGCGATAACACAAAGTGGTTCTCATCATGCAAAGAGGGGGAATGAAAATCATGCTCATCAACAATATAATCATCAACATACCCATCATCAGCATAATCATCAACAATAGAATCTATCTCANATCATCAACATACCCATCATCAGCATAATCATCAACAATAGAATCTATCTCAGGTATGTTTACCTCCACTTCCCTAGATGTGGCTAAAGTAGTGGAAGGTGAAAATGGTCTACCTATCTCAAAAGNGGTGCTCNTATNTNCCTGTTCCTCAACATTTTCATCAGATTCACAGATAGTATCACCAATCATAAAGTTAGAAGCTGGTTGTATCACAGAATTGATCTCAACACAAATAAAGCAAGAACCAACTTCACAACTACATTTAAAATTTTCAGAAAACTGTGAAATATCAAAATTTAATTCTAAGTCTAAAGCATCTTCGGTTTTCACAGTTTCTATATCAAAATCATCACTAACATGTGAATCTGCAGCAGATCAAGAATGTTTGAATTCATAAACAGCTCAGGCAAGGCAAGTGGAATTTCAAGTTTAGAGAAAACCTGTGCTGATTCATGATTCATCTCACCAACAACAGCAAAATGAGCAATTGCATCCTCAAGTGCAAGAGGGGAGGCATAGGAGGGTGGGAAAGTAGATGGCGCAGTAGTAAGCTCATGACTCTGCTCCCCATCTCCTATGTGAATGACACTGACATCATCTGGAATTTGAACAGTCTGAAATGGTGATCCCTCTAAAATTTGAGACTGTTCCTTGGTGCATTGCGCGACCATCTGCCTCCACAACTCATTCAACGTAAGCCCAGAAGAACTAGAAGATTTGACATGTGCCTTTTGCTATTGTTGTTGCCTCTGATTTTTTCGCTATGCTGCCTGTTATTGTAGATGTTGGTAGCATAAGCTTGAGGCTCATAATGAGAAACAGGGTGCTCCAAAGAAGGACAGACATCCGTATAATGGTCACTAGAAGGACATATAACACACAACTGTGCAACAGATGCAGATGAAGGTGCTGGTCTCTGGTTGGATGCCAACTGTGTCACCAAACTCTTAGGAGAATCAAGTTTGCTTTCCAATTTCCTACCAACAGCTGATAAAGAATAGGTAGGCTCATGAAACTGCAACTACTGAGGTTCCTGAACAGGTGGAGAAGGCATACAAGAATTCGGAAATGGTTGATATTGCTGTAGAGCATCATACCATCCCAAGCTAGGGTCATTCCATCTAGGATCGTTACTGTGACCATACTGAGCAGGGAAGAATTTATCCAAGAACATATGCTTAAGATCTTCCCAAGAAGTGATGGATCCTAGAGGAAGACAATACAGCCAACCCCTTGCCGCTTCTTGTAATGAAGGCGGAAATGCCCTTAAAAACATGTCTTCATCCGGGACATTTGGAGGTTTCATTAATGAGCATAATGTGTAGAACTCCTCCAAATGTCTATGTGGGCATTCACTTGCAAAACCATAAAACCTAGGCAGCAAATGTATCAGTCCAGTGTTGAAAACACAACGAATATCCTCCTCATCAAGTGGAACCGGCTCCCTAGGAGCACTCTCATGAGATGGAGGAAGAACCTTACTGTTCTCAACACAGAAATCAACAGGAGAATCATAATCAAAGTAACAAACAAGAGAAACAACATCCACATAACCAAAATAGGTAGACATGGAAAAGAAGGGGGGAAAGAAGAATGCAATGAAAATATGCAACTAAAGCTACCTAAATGCAACACACAATGACGAACATTCAAAAAAGAACATCACACTCACAACACAAGACAAAACATAACAAACACTAACACAACAAAAGACCTAAAACCGAACCGTTGGTCCCCGGCAACAGCGCCAAAATTTGATGGAGGTCGCACCCCATGCAAAATTTAATGAGCATAAAAGAAATGCAGTATAGACTAGGAAGTGACTCCTAGGTCGTCTCTCAAGGACCAACTGCGGTTCGAGTCATAAGTTTAACAAGTAATGAGGGGTTTTGAAATTGTTTTTGTGATAAGTAATGAACTAAATTAAAATGAAAATTAAACACAACCAAGTATAATTAAAATCATTAAAATAAATATTAGAATTAAAATAAAAATAAATATAAAAGATAAGACACTAAAGAAAATAACCCGCTGAAAATTAATTAAGCATGCATTGCATAAGGAAAATGAGACATGGAAACACATGAAATATAAAATATAATTAATGCATGAAATGTAAAAGGAAAATGAGACATGGAAACACATGAAATATAAAATATAATTAATGCATGAAATGTAAAANGTAAATTAAATTATAAATGCATGAAATGTAAATTAAAAAGTGAATGCTAAATTATCTATCACAACACGTCATCACCAAATCTGCACTTAAAACTTCTAAAANGCGTCAACATTGAAATGAATTAAATGAGCTAGTTACTTTAATTAATGCAATCCAATATTTAGAACATCTAAAAGCCTCTCGGTTGAATATGAAAAAGAAAAAGATTGAAAATAAAAATTTGTGATGCAAACCTTGTGTACATTCAACGCAGGACCAGAGCACCAAAATTTAATTCAAATGGAACAAGTAACAAGAGCTGAATAAAACTTAAATCAAAAGTTCATATCCCAATTCAAACTCACGGACAACAACAAAAGTAAAAAAAAAAGAAAGAAAGAACATAAATCACTGCCAAGTACAGAGTATATTTAAATGAAACAAGTTTATGGAATGGAAATTCTCTTTTAAGTGTAAGCAGGAAGCAAAAAAATAAGAACCCTCTGGAGCTCAACCGTAGCCCTCCATCCTCAATGTCCGTGAGCCTCTCCAAGTGATATATTGTTCTAAAATGAAAGATGATGCCCCCACCTAATAAAAAACGCTGCAGCACCCAATTCTCCAAATTGCCAAGAATGCCTCCATTTAGAAATGGGTGACGACTCCCTTTGCTAAGGCCAAGTGCCACACTTTTAAATGGGTGTGGGGTCCACCCAAAAAGAAAAAGAAACCCTAGGCCATGTGTCCTACAATTTTTGGCCCCTCATAATTTTTTTAACAATGGCCCAATGCGCAAGAGTTTGTCCAAAAAGTTTAAATAATTAAAATTATAATACAATTAAAATTTAAAATGTCAAAATGGAGAGTCTTGAATTTATTTGGTGTCCTCCAAATGTCCCAAATTGTGTTTCCAAAATTTTCNCTGAAAATAATAATGCAAATAATTAGCTCAGAAAATTCAAATTAATTAAAATTAGAATTTTCAGTCAAATTAAGCATAATTAGGAAAAACGGGAAAATACTGGACAATTAAGCACAATTCCTTGATTAATTCTAGCACAATAAACTAAGTGAAATCAATAAAATATCGACTCATTAGTTCTACAGGAGATTCGTAAAAGATTTCTTCAATATTGCCAAACCCCTTTGTAATTTGCTTGTGAAAGACACTCTATTTGAGTTTGATGGGGAGTGTCTTAAAGCTTTTAAAGTCTTGAAAGGGAAGCTTATATCAGCCCCTGTTGTAGTCGCACCAAACTGGACTCAAGATTTTGAGTTAATGTGCGATGCAAGTGATTATGCTATTGGGGCTGTGTTGGGATAGAGACGTGGCAAAATTTTTCACGTTATTCACTATGCCAGTAAAGTTCTGAATGATGCACAATTGAATTATGCCACCACTGAAAAAGAATTTTTGGCAATTGTGTACGCTCTTGAAAAGTTTAGACCGTATATGATAGGGTCTAAAGTTATCATTTACACTGACTATTCAGCCATCAAATATTTACTAGCAAAATCTGATTGAAAGCCACGTCTCATAAGATGGGTTCTACTGTTACAGGAATTTGATTTGGAAATCAAAGATAAGAAGGGGAGCGAGAATGTTATAGCTGATCATTTGTCTCGCCTCCTTAACACTGAGGTGACTGATAAGGAAGGAGAAATTAAGGGAGAATTCATTGATGAACGTCTGATGCTCATTCAACAGAGGCAATGGTTTGTAGATATGGCAAATTTTAAGGCTGAGGAATTCTCCCTGATGATTTGACTTGGCAGCAAAAGAAGAAGTTTATTCATGATTCCAAAGAATATCTTTGGGATGATCCTTATCTCTTCAAGTTGGGTGCTGACCACTTACTCAGGCGGTGTGTTACAGTAGAGGAAGTTGCTGGTATCCTATGGCATTGTCATAATTCGCGATATGGAGGACACTTTAATGGAGAAAGGACTGCCGCCAAAGTGCTTTAATCTGGTTTCTTTTGGCCAACCTTGTTCAAGGATGCACATGCTCATGCAAAAGGTTATGATAAATGCCAAAGAACAGGAAGGATTTCAAAGAGACATAAGATGCCACTTCAGTCAATTTTAGAAGTATTTGATTGTTGGGGAATGGATTTCATGGGACCATTACCTTCTTCCTACAACAACGAATATATTGTAGTGGTAGAGGATTATGTCAGTAAGTGGGTAGAGGCTGCAACATGCCAAAAGAACGATGCCAAGACAATGGTCAAATTTCTCAAGAGACAAATCTTCTCAAGATTTGGTGTGCCCAGGGTCCTCAAAAGTGATGGAGGATCACATTTCTGTAATGCCCAATTGGCCAAGGTCTTATCACACTATGATGTGAGGCACAAAATTACCTCTTCATATCATTCATAGACCAATGGCCAAGCTGAAATCTCTAACCGAGAAATAAAGAGAATCCTTGAAAAGACTGTTTCATCTTCAAGAAAGGATTGGGCTACAAAGTTAGATGATGTCTTATGGGCATATAGGACTGCCTTAAAGACTCCTGTAGGGCTAACACCCTTTCAGTTAGTCTATGGCAAGTCATGTCATCTCCCGGTTGAGATGGAAAATAAGGCCTACTGGGCCTTAAAATTTCTTAACTTTGATGCTTCTCTGTGTGCAGGTAAAAGAAAGCTTCAGTTGCAAGAGTTGGAGGAAATGAGGATGATTGCCTATGATTCTTCAAGGAAATACAAAGAAAGGGTCAAGATGTACCATGACAGAGAGTTGATCAAGAGAGAATTTCAACCTGGACAACAGGTACTGTTGTTCAATTCCAGATTCAAACTGTTTCCAGGTAAGTTGAAATCTAAATGGTCTGGTCCCTTTGTGATTAAGGTAGTCAAGCCTTATGGTGCTATTGAGTTAATGGATCCAAAATCTGAGGATTCAAACAGAAGCTGGATTGTGAATGGTTAGAGATTGAAACATTATTTGGGTGGTGAGGTTGAATGCCTCACCACAATTATTCATTTATCTCAACCTTGAAATGTTTGGGTCAAGCTAGTGACTTTAAAGAAGCGCTTGCTAGGAGGCACCCTAGCACATGTTTGTATATATTTGTGATTGTTGTTTTTGTTTCTGTAAATGTTGAGTTTATGTGTGGAGAAGATGAACGTTTGAAGCTTAAGTGTTGATTTCTGGCGTTCTAGTCGCATAGTGCACAACTGAGGTGTGCTAGGCGACTAGATAATTTTCGGCAGCAGTGATTTGCTCGCACTGCGAATTTTATGCGCTCTGCGTGAGAGAAAGAGAAATTGATCACTACTTAAAGGTTTGCACAACGCACCACATGCAGTTTGCATCTCAAAAATTTAATTTTCTCTGTAAGGCGATCCGCACAGCGCATTGAAGGAGCAGAGCGAGCAAATATCACTGGATTAATTGAGAGAAATATTGCAATGAATTCGCAAAGCGCACACCTTGCGCTATGCTAGAAAGGTTTGAGGGAGTTCTGTGTCAAAATATTCGCTTTGCGATGTTTTGCGCAGAGCGAGAATAATTGTGAGTGAGGGAGTTAAATTTTAATTCGCAAAGTGCACAGCTGAAGTGTAGTCGCATAGCGTACAACACCTGACGCGCTAAGCGACTACGTCATAAAATTCAAAATTGAAAATAAAATAAAAGATAACGTAAAATAAAAAAAGATAAAATTGAAAATGCATATTAGCAACGCGCACAACATGAGGTGCGCTAAGCTAATTATGCATGTTTTCTAAAAAAATAAAAAAAAACCAAAAAAAAAAACGTTACTTTCGCATAGCGCACATCCCTTGGTGCGTTCTGCGAATGAAGCCAAAAATTCAAAAAAATTATTTAATAATCAAAATGTTCTGAAAAAAAGATTCTGCGCATTAATTGCAAACTGAGGTGCGCTTTGCGAATCCACTCTTATGGGTCTTTTTAATTTTAACCTCTTTTTCTTTTTCATTTTACCAGTTCTAAAAATTTGACCCTTGTTGCCATTCCTCTCTCACGTTCGCACAGTGCCGTGCTCATTCTCCCAATTTCTTCCTTTGTCCTCCATAGCTGCCACGTCCAAGCTTCTTAGTATTGGTGTTATCCATTCTTGTGCGTTCCTCTCTGCTTCACCGTTCCTGTCTTCATCTGCACCTGTGATCAGGTTTGGTTTTTGCTTTCCTGTTCTTAGTTTGTTCATAGGAATAGATGTCTTTGATCATGTTCTAGGAGTATTGTCATGGTGTTGTTGGTTAGAATTAGAAATATGCGTTTGTTGCATGCTATAGATTGAGTCTTAGTAGCACCGCTAGCAATTTCACATAACAACAAATATCTATACTTCTGCTTCTTTGGCGCATAGCGAATATTTGCAGAGAGCATCACTCTCTACTGTACCTCTCGCATAGCGAAAAATTTCGCAAGTGAATCCATAATACTACCTCTGCAATTTTCTGATTTTCGCATAGAGCACCACCATCACTGCGCATAGCGACTATCCACTGGCAGCATCACTGATTTTCTTCTTTCACTTAACGAACATGATTCGCATAGCGAATCTCCTCGGGTAAAACCTCCATATTGCTTAATTCATCTGATCTGACCCCTTCTTCCCCACTTGTTTGCATTGTATATTTCTCTTTGCAGATGACACCCCCTAAAAGCACTCAAGAAAAGAAGAGGAAGACCACTAAAGGGTCTTCTTTTAGATCACAACCAGCAGAAGAACAGGAGGAGAACCTTGTTCTCAATTATGATTAGAATCGCTTTATATCAGAGGTAGCCCAAGAAAGATTCACTCAGAACATTATGGGCAGATGCCTCTTACCAGAGAGGAGAATTGAATTGCAAGAAGGGGAATATGACCATATATGGGCAGAGTTGGAGAGGCAAAAATGGGATTATGTGTTAGTCAATCTCCCGGATAAAATTGATGAAGTTTTGGTGAAAGAGTTTTATGCTAATGCTTGGGACCCTGAACGCTCACAGACACCTAACACTAGAGCTTCTACGGTGCGAGGCAAGACTATACGCTTTGACTGAAAAGCTTTGCACAGGCTTATGCATACACTGATGTACATCCCGTGCCCACTTGGCACATTTATGTCCAGCCATCCCGATCATGATTTGATTGCCTCCACCTTGTGCCTACTGTAAGACCCGTATAAATAAAATGATTACTTACTTTAAGTATTTTATTTTTGTGATATTAGATACTAATCGTGATGTGAAACGTTGTTGAGAAATATTTAAGGAAGGGAAGAAAATTAAATTAATATTGATTTTTTTTATTAATTTTCGAAAAACTTGAAAAGGTATGTAAATATAATTGTTTGCGCTATTATATTAGTGGATGGAGCTTGGTCTAGTGGTTGTTATGTGTGCATGGGAGGGATGTGTGCTTGGTCCCAAGTTCTAACCCTCCCAAGACCAAAAAGGCTCCTAGCTCTTTTTACTTTGCTCTTTTTACTTTCCACCTTGTCATGTGGGTCCCACCATGAGGTAAGAAAGATGAAATCAAATTCATATGAATTAGGGGTAGCAACGTTAATGNAGTATTTCTTTGATGTGTTTCATGCATTAAATGATGAAAGAGAATGTGTGAATATTATATTATTTTATTAGTGTTGTGTGCATGGAATTTGGATAACTTTGTGCAGCATGTGCCGTTACCATTGGTTGCCTTTATTTTGTTTTGTATTTCTTTGCATGGTTGGAGAGAGAAACTTTGTAGTGAGACTTGGTCTCCTTGTATGCGTAAACATTACAACAAGGGGGGCTGGTTGTATCTTTTTTTTGGCTCTCTTTTCACACGTTGTAAGGGTTGCATGGGTGTTTGGGTTATTTCTTTTCCACTTTGCATGGTTGGATACATGTTTTTTTTAGACTTTGGAATTATTAAGTGACCTTTGATTTCCTTGTGGGAGGTTACCATTCTATTAGTAATTGTAGGTTACATAAATGAGAGTTAAGGGACATTTTAACACCTTTTAAAAACTACCATTTACACACATTAAAGAGAGGTTTTATGGGTGTTAATGTGGAGTTAGGAATGGGAAAAATCTGAAATGGTCTAAGGATGCCCTTGGTAGTGACCTTCAGTGGGGGATTAAGGGTTAGAAAGGTTTAGGTTTGATTTTATTTAAGTGTGTAATTTTAAGTTAGTTAGAGGGTATTAAAAACTTGGTGAGATAGTGGAAAAGAAAGAGAAAGCCGTAAGTTGAGTGGAGAGAACCATTTCTTTGTGAGAAACAACCAAGTTGGTGAGAGAAAGAAAGTACTCAACCTAGCTTTGGAGTTGGAAACTTGAAGGGAACCTAGAAGGGTGAAGGGCTTGGAGTCTAAAGAAGGAAAGAAACCTAAGAACCTTGGAGACTAGCTTGGAACTAGAGGTAAGGGGTTTAACTTGGGANATAATATGGTGTATGATGGGTAGAAGGTAACATAATAATATTGATGCATGTTTCTTTTTTTTGTGTTGAGATTAAAGTTAATATGTTGATGCATGCTCTCTCTTTTTGTAATTTGTTTCATGTGTTGTTGTATGGAGAATGATTATATTCATGCATTCTCAAAATTGGGTTGTGAAGGGGTATACTTTGGGTTGTATATATATATATATA
>NW_014543239.1:558791-572058 GCF_000741045.1 Vigna radiata var. radiata | reverse complement strand
GGGTACACTTAAAATCATGTTATATTGTGTGCATCTTGTTTCCTTATTACCATGTATGAATTATAATATTTTGTGGGATGCTTATCTACACTCTTTGACCAAGAGTGTGGGTAGGAGGGTATTGAGAGTTCTCTCCCATTGTTGGAAGAGAAAAGAGTGAGTTATGAGTATAAGAGGAGTGAAAGTGATGTTTTTATGAGATGGGTATATGGGGTTGATGAAATGGTGAAGAAAGAAGAAGCTTGGTTGCATGGGAATAATAAGATCATGAAGGAAGAACATGAAATTGGCAAAGAAAAAGAAAGGGGCTGCAAGAAGAGCGATAATCGTCAAGAGAGAAGCTTGAAGGGTCTTTGGAAGCAAAGAAGGATAAGTTAAATAAGGGTTGAAGGAAGAAAAAAAAAATATGAAAGAGATGGAGCAGGAGTTGCATGGTGGGACGTGAAGAAAGGGGGAATGGATGTGGAGTTTGGGGTTGAAAAGTTGAATAAAATGGAAGAGGTGTTGGTTTACGTGAAAAGAAGAGATGAAAGTGAGAGATGAGTGTTTGAAAAGTCAAAAGTGGAAGAAAGAGTGGAAGTTGTATGTGTGTGATATTGACGTAAAAAAAAAATGGAAGAAGGAGAGAGAAGTTTGACATTGTGAAATATGGGATGTGTGAGTGTTACGTGAATGGTAATTGAATGGGAGAGAGATTGGCCTTTTAGTCTTAGAAAAGAGAAGAAAAGTTGATCTAGAAAAGTGAGTAGGGTCCACGACAATTTTGGTATGAAAGGTGGGTGAAGTGAATTTTGGTTTAATTGAAAAAAATAAAATAAAAAGAGAAAGAGGGGAAGAAGAGAGATGTTACGTAAAAGTAGGAAAAATGGAGAGAGAAAGAGAGTTTTGTGAGAAAAGAATAATTCAAGTGGGGTCCACTTGGAGAGAGAAAAAAATAAAGTTTGTTTTTAAATTAAGAAGATTAATGGGGTCCATTTGGGTTGGTAGATTTATAAGAGGGAGTGTATTTAAGATAAAAAGGGGTACATGAAAAAGTGTGCTTTATTATGTGTTGTGATTTTAGTAAAAGCGGGGGTGCACTAGAAATATTGGTTNTAGTGGAATGGAAGGGTGAGATTAATAATTTCACGGGGGTGCGCAAGTAGGAAAATAATTAAAATTATTTTTATTGTGAAAAATTGATTGATTTAATTATTTGAGTATTTTTAATTAATTGTTGGTCAATGAGTTTGGTTGACTTTGAATATGCGGGTGAGATGTGTATGGTTGTGATGGTGAAGTTGTGAGAGTAAGTGTTCTGTCATTTCCTTAGAATTTTTGTCGAACCGATGGTGTTCGTATTGCGATAGGATAGTGTGTTGAGTTCTCTGCGGAGACTGAGATTCGAGTGTCACCCTATTCTCGTGCGCGAGGACTAGAGAGGGTTGGATGTCTCGCCCAATGACTTCGGCTCGTGTGAGTATAGTGCTCGGTGGGTGCGCCTAATCGAAGCTTTTACTCGTAATTCCTTGAGGAGTCGGGGAGATAGGCCTGAAGTTGCGATGGAAGGCGGCTCGAATCGCCTTGTTTTGCGAAACAGGTTTGGTACGACAAAATTCAAGGAAACAACAGAAGCTTGTGTAAATGACTTGAGTTGTGAGTTTAATACTGTGATGTATTGTAATGATTATGACTATGATAGTTTGGGTGGTGATGATTTAAGTTATGAGTTGAATACTGAGATGTGTTGTGATGGGATGACTATTTTAGTCTATGTTATGATGTTGTCTTTGAAATTATATGCTATGTTATGTCCTTAGTTACTCACCCTTTACTTTTGTGGTTGTGGTTCCACCTATAATGATCGTACTTGTACGGGAGTAGATGGTGTTGCAGATAATGCAAGGCTGGAGTAGCACGATGAGAGATTTGGGAATTTGCTATGGGGAATTTATCATGTTTTATAGTTATTTCTTGTTTTTGAATAATGGATTTGATAATGTACGGTTGAACTTTATGTTCTAAGACGCTTAAACCATTGAGTTTTATTTCTGCGATGTTAATTTTAAATAAAAAAAAATTTGGCATAAATTTCGGATTCTATTATTTTCTAGTGGCACTCCGTCAGGGGTGTTACACCTACCAGGTTATGGGTATCAGCTTGGGACCAGTGGAACACCAGTGAGGATACTACGAAAACATCTTAATTCACTGGCCACCAACTGGAGCACCTTCTCTTTCACCAACATCAGCCCCAACTCTCACACATACGATATTAACCTAGAGCGCTCTTATTTGGTCTATGGAATTATAACAGGTATTAATATGGATATAGGAGCTTACATCTCTCAGGAAATTGCACTGATGGCTGACAATGACTCCTACAAGCTTGGTTTTCCTGCTTTGGTGACTGCCTTAAGGTAAATGGAGTTGCAGCAGTATCTGATATTACTTTGAAATTGCAACCCCCTCTCAACAAAAGATTCTTTGATCGTAACTGTGCCAATAAGGGGGAGTTGTCTGCTAAGAATGCCCCTCCTTCAGTCCCTCCTCCACGCAGACGAGCAGCTAGGCCACCTACCTCATCCTATTCTGTTCCTCCATCCGATCCTTTTACTGATTATATGATTCAAAATATGGCGAAGTATCCTTGTAGGACACTGGTGCGCTACTATGAGGGAGGGATAAGTATCCTTGTAGGACAACAGGTACCAACTTTCACTGGGTATACCTGACTTCCCTGCAGATTCCTTGATGACTAGAGCCCAGTTTGCAGAGCAGATTCCATGGCCTGTGGGCAGGCCTGAGTCTAGGTGGGGGAGAGCTTTCCCAGATTCCCCAGCAGCACCACAGCCAGAGCCACAACTGTAGGAGGACATGATGGCTGGTTGTTGACTCACTGGCAAGTGTACCAGATCGTTCAAGTAATATAATCAGTAATGTCTGATATCGTTCTTCCCAAGAGACTCGAAAGGCCTTATCGTTCGTGTGAATTGAGATCGTAAGACTTGTAAAGAAAATTAATTGTTGCGTATGCAAGAACACAAAATAAACATGCAATGTGTTTGATTCAGTTGACAAGAAAAAGACTATGGATGAATGAAGTTGTTGGGGGTTGACAATTTCATCTTATCTGCTCCCTCTTATCTACTCCTCTTGTTTAATGTGCTTGTGATGGAAACCCATTGAGGGCATTCCATTCAAAGGAGTATCAACTAAAGCTAAGGCTAAGAAAGGGAAGTGAAGAAAGAATTTTTCTTGATTTTCTTTCTATAAAGTCTTAGAAGGACTCTCTTTAATATGTTTATATGTGTTTTGTAGGATCAATTAAGGCTAGGACCCATGGACTATCCAACCCAAGAAGAAGGACAAAAAAGTCATTTACACAAAGGGAAGGGGGGTGAGAATAGCAAGCATGGAGCTGCCTCAAGAAAAACACATGTATCACACCATTACCACATCTGATACGTGATTTGGCTGGAACGTTGGCTGCCCATGCACATTGCCTTGCATCATCCAGAAGCATGAACACATCCCTCACCGCTGCCACATGTGGATATCTGAACTTCTTCCATAACCATATGCACCGTCCATAGTTTGGATCTTTCATTATAAATTTGCTTGTATTAGCTTAGGCAAACACCTTTGATTTGAATGAAGAATTATTCTGTTGATTTCTGTCTAGAAATTTCTTCTTGTTGAAGGTCAGCGAGAGAGAGCTTGAGAGCTTCCTCTAGCCTCTCTCCCTAGCTAGGCTTCCAATCCTAGCATATCTCCACCATCCGCATCATATTTCAGCACCCAATCTCTACCTTCATTCCACTCTTCTCCATCACCGGTTCATCAATTCTCATCAGCGAACCAATATTTGTTTCATTTTTCCTTGCATCCACTACATTCTCCAGCCACCGAACACCTCTTGAGAGTGGTTTCCATATGTCTCTGTGTCTTCTAGTCATCATCATCATTCTTCAACTCATTCTGCTGCGTTGCCAAGCACAACTTCCATTGCTGCGTGTTTCTACTGTCCAATCTGAGAAGAAGATCTAGTTTATTCCATCCTCCACTAGAATTAGCTGGATCGTTCTTCCATCATGTGGTATTCAGAGCAAGGTCAAATTCCACGCTTGAGCTAAGTTTCTTATTCCAATTCTATTTTCTGTTTTGCACTCTGTCGCGTTCCAGCACTGTTACCAGTACTGTTTTGCATTCGGTTTCGTGTTATTGTTTCATTAATTTCTTTGGTCATTTTTTATGAATATCACTGTTTCATTCATCTAGTAGTGTGCTCATACCTGTTCATTACATTTTAATCGGTGATTTACTTGTTTGAGTCATTTTCAGCTTTAGATTTCAATTTCAATTTGTCAAGTCATGTGCTCAAAATCCTGATGCAATTTTAATTTGTCATTAAATCTGGTTTTCCGCTTTGGTGTTTGGATGTGTTTGAGTTCAGATGAAGGTGTGCCATATATCAACCAAAATTAGGCAATGAGATCTTAATCTAGCCTTGGTGATATGAGCCAAAACACTAGCACACTGAATCTGTTTTCAAATTCTGTTTAAAAACTTCAAAATCTGTTTTAGACAATTTGTTTCTATCAGGTCTATTTGGAGCAATTTACACCACTGTTTGGTGTTGCTTAAGGTTGCAAAAGAATGGTAAACCAAAAACAAGCAATGAATTGCAATTAGCGTAACTTGGTTACCATAATTTCACAAGCACCTTACTGTTTTGGTTTAAAATCTTGCTTTTCACCGTGCAAAAAAATCCTTGGAAATTCCAGTTTGAGTTTTGAATCTGCTAGCTGCTGTTTTCCAGCTTGGTCATGTTTATTTACACATCTTAGAGTCATTTTTAACATTGCCTGGTCCGTTTGTTCTTTAAAAGTCAGTTTTGTTGGTGTGGTGGAGCAAAGAAAATTATGCATAATTTGCTATTACAAGTCATTTTTCATTCTGCTGAGATTTTGTGATGTTTGGCAGTTGAGACAAGTCCAAAACAATGTTTTAAAGTTGCTAGAAAGATTCAGATCAAATTATAATGACTTGTGTGCAAATTAGTATGTTGAACCACCATTTTTGAGTCATTTTGAGAAGTGGAAAGGTGAATTTTCGAAATGCTTTGTTTCTGTACAAAGTATTGGTTCAAACAAGTTTAATTTGATGATTCAAAGGTTCTGAGATAGTTCAATTTGAATTATAACAACTTGTGTACAATTTCACTTCTAAAACCACCAAAAATATGCTTATTCTTTTGAGAAAACTGAACCAGAACTTGTGAAGTGAGAAATCTATTTGAAGTTGTGTATTATGATGAACTGTAGCAAGAGCTAAGGTTTGAAAAGATGAACAAAATAAGTTGTTAAAAATATTATATCCATTAAAAGGAAAATCAGGACCTGTGCAGTTCAACATAGAGACTTTTAGTGAAAAAAAAAATGAAAATCTGCAGTGTTGCCTAAGTCATTGAGGCATTTCATCGAACACTTTTGTTTTACAATTCTAAAAACAGTGTTTGAGAGATCTGGTTCAATTTTCTAAGTTTTCTTGCTTTATTAATCAGTTCTAGAACCATTCTTAAGTTCCTTTTGACGTGCCAACCTATTTTGGTAGCTTTAATTCATTGATTTGTCATTCTTGGAATTCTGGTTTTTGTCCATCAAAGTAAATCTGTTTCAACTTCAAATTTTGGTTATTTGGTCAATTTATTCTTGATTTGTGGTGCTGTTTGGATGCTTATTGGTGCAGATTTTGTGCTAGGGTGATTGCTCATGCTAGTTGTAGCATCTTGAGGGGTGGAAACTTGTATAGCTCTTGATTTAAGTGCCTCTACAGCAAGGGAAAATAGTTTCCAGAAACACCATTCTATAGTGAGAAAAAGAGTGAAAAAGTGTGAAAAATTGGCAACTCCTATAGCCAAATTTTGAGAGAGCAGTTCCACACCAAAGTGAATTAGAGGTTGAGTGTTTAAAACCTAAAAGAAACTTGCTAGAGGAGAGCCAACACCCTAAAACAGTTCAGAAAGTGAATTTGTTACGTTGCACCCAAAGCTAAAATATTTGGTCGAGTGGAAAATTCTGTTTTAGTTTCCAATGCTGAAAAGTCCATGTTTCGGTAGATATTTTTGGGACCGAAAGGACTAACCTTGATGACGTGACTCTGCTTCCTTCTGATGCTGGATCTTCAAATACCTTCGCCGTCCGTTTCCCAAACCGTCCGTCGAATTCCAATCTTCACCCGATTGGGGGTACCTGTAAAGGCACTTCGACGATCAAGTTAGACGTTGATATAAGAGGACCCTCAATCCTCAGCAAGTTGATGCTTAGAATGGAGAGAGGGTTATCGTAAATATGATAATACTCAGTCAGTGTGAAAGTATGAGTATGAGAGAATGTGAACGTACCTTGTTTGGAACCCTTAGTTCTTTATTTATAGGATTTGGATTGATATGAGATCAATAGAACAGAATAAAATATAAACAGAATAAAATATAAACAAACTTACCTGATATATCTCTATTGAGATATTATTTGATACGTGATATATGATATTGTTCATTTATTCGCATTTGCGACATGATGGGCCTCGAGCTCAATAAAGCTAGATCAGTCTGATAATTCGGCCCATTTAATTAGTAAGCTTGGCCGCTCGGTTTAGCAGATCGAGCGTCAGAGATATACTACCGTACATCATCCCCCCAAGTCCGAGGTTAAGAGAAGGTGTAGGACCTTGGTTGACCGAAGGACTTCTATGAGTGTATGTGTCGCTCGGTATGGACTCCGTTCGTTCTGAGTGCTTGCGCGTTGGGTAGTCAGACAGACCTGTTTGGTTCTGTGAGTGACTTGGAAACGACACAATTGTGTTGTCGTTTAATCCTCGAATATGTAAGCAGTTTTTTCCCGCGTTGGGGTAGTGGCAGAGTCGCCAAATAAGAGCCGTTAGATCTTGTGGATCCAACGGTGTGGACAGCGTGACGGTTTCGTAACCTCCACGCCTTTAATAAGTCAATGATTTCGAAATGAACCGTTACTTTGCATTTCTGCGTCGTCTTCATCGTGTCTCTTGAGAAGTTCTTGCTCTGTCCAAGTGTCTTCTTCCCAAACTATGTCATTCTCCCATTCCCAGGTAACAATGGCTTCCTTTACCTCCGTTCATTCTTTATCTGATAGTGACGATAAGGAGCGTAGTGACTCACCGGTGGTTCGACCAAGAGTTGTAGGATCTGTTGAGTCTTTGTTGAGCGGAGATAGGGTTTTTGTTAGTGGTGGAGTCGAAGTCGAGAATCCGGGGCAAGAATGTTCATCTTCTCCGGTAGATTACTCATGGGCATCGTGTGAGGTTGGTGATCAATACACCATTTTTGTAAATAAGGATATACTGTTAGGATGGGTGGAGGACAACTGTGTTCTTCGAACCCTAGGGTATAATGTGGCCCTAAAATTGATTGCCTGTAGGAAAGAGGAGCGAGTCTTCCACGGGGAGGACGTTGCCGGAGAGAATTGTTTTTATTTTTATTTATGTTTGTTCTACGATATGTACATTAGGCTTCTGTTTACCAGATTCCAAATGGAGGTTCTACAATATTTAAATGTAGCTCCTTCCTAGTTACATCCGAACAGTTGGGGATACATCCAAGCATTCGGTGTACTATGTCAGGCCTTGGGCATTGAACCAACGGCCAAGATATTCTTATTTTTCTTCAAAAGTCGTCCAAATGTCAAAAAATGCTGGGTCTCCTTGAGTTCAATGGCAAAGAACGCCATTTTCAATTTATTTGCCGAGTCATATAAGGATTTTAAAAACCAATTTTTCAAAGTGTCCATTACAAAGATGGGTAGGCCGTTTTTTCTGAATGACGATGGTAAATCCAAATTTCCCCTGTATTGGACCAAGACCCCTCGAACACTAACTTCTTGGCCTCGAGAGGACATGACTGATGTCGAGCAAAGGAACTTGGATGTTTCGGTCAAGTTACCTCGTCCATTTTCCTCGAGGAAGATAGTCAATTGCCTGAAGTTCAACGACCTTGGGTCGAGGGTGTCTGGTAGGTTTCGTTGCCGATCAATTTTTTTGCTTGGTTGGACATAATTGATAAGTGTTTGTGAAATTTTGCAGAGGTCATGGCTCCCAAGGAGGATTGATTTAGGCAATCTCAGGCTGCCAAGAAAGGGGGTCGATCCACCGGGGTGTCCTCGAACCCCTCGACGATCGTGCACGTGGAGGATTCCCCTCCTTCCCCTGAGCAAGGTTTAACGCGTAAGAGGAAGGCCATCCGGGTGGAAGGGGCGGCTTGTGTGTCCGGGAAAGATAAGACCGTGACCGAGACTGGTGAACCGGCCAAAGAACGGTCGTTGCCTTTGGGGATGTGGGACCCCGACTTCGATCTTAGTCATAAGGTTGAGTTCCACTTTGACGCCGCTGAGGAAAAAATGATGGCGTCTATGTTTGAGTAGCAAATGTTTGAGTTTCTACTTGATAATCTTCTACGGTGTGGAGCAACGACCTTCAAGATGGTTTATGCTTCCAACAGGGGGGACGTCCAGAATGAAGTAGGTCGTCTGAAAAAAGAACTTGAGGATATCCAGACCGCCCATGCTGGGTGTGCAGACAAGGCCGAGGAAGCTGCCAAAGTCATTGAGGAAGGAAAGGCCCATGCCGAGAAGTTGCGCAGAATTAGCTTGGAGCTGCAGACCGAACGAGATGGGCTGCGCAAAGACATGGAAGAGGCCAGGAAGACGATTGCTAACTTGAGCAATATTCAGAAGGAGAGGGATGAGTTATTGAAGGAGAATGCCGACCTTAAGCAAGAGAAGGTAGAATGGAAAAATACTGAGGCCGAGATGTTGGATGCTATTGGTCAGGAGCACACTAAAGGCTTCAAGAAGGCATTGAGACAAATGAGGCATCTGGCCAACGTTTCTCCCGAAGGCCTAGGCTTTGATATTGAGTAGGACATGTATGAAGGTCGCATGGTATCGATTGATGACATTCCTGAGGGCATTTATACCGCCGAAGGTGACCTGGCCGTGGAAGAGATTGAGAAGAAAAAAGAGGCCGAACAGGAAGAAGAGGCCAATGTAGTGGCCTGATAGCTTAGGAAATTTATACCAGTGTTTCCAAAACTTCGTAATATTCTGTAATCATTTTAGAAGCTTTTCGAACATTGCTTTTTCTGTGAATGGTTTGATCGGTGATGTACCTTTTCTGTTTCCTTGGTTTAGTCTTTTGAAGTTGTTGCTTTGAACTCTTTAGTCTTTTGTTTTTGTGATGGAGTTGTCAATTCTTCTTGTAAGCTTAAACTCGTTGTTCTTCAAACTCTTTAGATGATTTATCCATAAGGTGTCAGGACTTGTTCAGCCTTTGCCTTGAAGTGTCTAGACGCGTTCAATTTAGAGCTTTGTATGGGTGGACGTGATTGTCGGTAAGGCGTCAAGACGTGTTCGGTCTAGGCCTTTGTTTTGATGGATGTGATTGTCCATAAGGCGTCAGAACGCGTTCGGTTCTGGCTTTAAGGCGTCTAGACGCGTTCGGTCTAGGCCTTTGTTTTGATGAACGTGATTGTCCATAAGGCGTCAGAACACGTTCGGTTCTGGCCTTAAGGCGTCTAGACGCGTTCGGTCTAGGCCTGTGTATTGATGGACGTGATTGTCCATAAGGCGTCAGAACGCGTTCGGTTCTGGCCCTAAGGCGTCTAGACTCGTTTGGTCTAGGCCTGTGTATTGATGGACGTGATTGTCCATAAGGCGTCAGAACGCGTTCTCTGGCCCTAAGGCGTCTAGACTCGTTTGGTCTAAGCCTGTGTATTGATGGACGTGATTGTCCATAAGGCGTCAGAACGCGTTCGGTTCTGGCCTTAAGGCGTCTAGACTCGTTTGGTCTAGGCCTTCATAAGGCATCAGGATGCGTGCGGTCCTGGCCTTGTCTGTGTTTGACAAATATTACACAAGATATGGAGCTGGAATACTTCATTGAAATAATTCTGAAAGAAAAAATTGTTCACGGAAGGATAATGAATGAAAATATAACAAAACTTTAACTATAGTAGAATTTGAGGTGGGTGACATTCCAAGTGTTAGGAACAACTTTTCCGTCCAGGTATTCTAGTCGATATGCTCTGTTCTTCAAGTCTTCACTGATTCGGAAAGGTCCCTCCCAGTTGTCAGCGAGTTTGCCATGTGCTTTGTTTTTGCGTGCATCACCCCGTTTGCGCCAAACAAGGTCTCCTTCGGTGAAATTGCGGGGCTTAACTTTGGTGTTGTAGCGCTTGGTTATCAGTCGTTATTGAGCTTCATTCTTTATCAGGGCAATTTTGCGCCTTTCGGGTAGAGTGTCGAGGTTCATCCTTAGTTGTTCATCGTTGAGGGTCATATAATGTATGCGTCGTCGAAGGGATGGTTCCCCCACTTTGACTGGTAACATGGCATCAGTGCCATATGTGAGATTGAAGGGGGTCTCACCTGTAGATCCGTGCGGTGTGCATCTGTAAGCCCAAAGTACTTCAGGCAATTCTTCGACCCACAAGCCTTTGGCTTGCCCTAGGCGCTTTTTTAACTTGGAGATTATGGCTTTGTTCGCAGCTTCGGCTTGACCTTTCGTTTGGGGGTGCTCCACTGAACTTGTGACATGCTTGATGTCCAGCCCCTTGAGAAAGTCTTCCAGCGTACGGTCTATGAATTGTCGACCGTTATCGGTAATGGTTTTTTGCGGTATGCCAAATCGGCATATCAAGTGCCATATGAAGCTTTGTACCTTTCGAGCGCTGATAGTTGCGAGGGCTTCTGCCTCGATCCACTTGGTGAAGTAGTCGATCGCCACAAGTAGATATTTGCATCGTCCTTTTGCGAGCGGCAGGGGTCCGACAATATCCATTCCCTATTGGGCAAAGGGCCATGGAGATATAATGCCTATTAGTTGGGACAGAGGAATCCGAGTGTCGTGTCCATGGGACTGGCAAGAGATGCACTTTTGAACGAACTCTTTGCAATCTTGTTCAATTGTGGGCCAATAGAAACCCGCTCGTAGTATCTTGACTCTGAGCATTCTTTTACCTGAGTGAGAGCCACAGATGTCGTGATGTAGTTCCTGCATAACGTACTTGGATTCTTCGCTGGACAAACACTTCAACAGAGGAGTAGTGTACCCACGTCGGTAGAGGTCATCTCCTATAAATGTTTACCCGTGCGCCCTGTTCTTGCAGAATCATCAACTGTATTATGTCTTGCCGCCAGTCACATTTGGAAGGAATGACGCTGGTGGAGCATGTTTCTAACAGAGGCTTTTCCAGCGTGGTTTTGATTACTAAAGTGAGTTGAGAATTTCCTCGGGCATGCGTCAATTTGGATAGTAAATCCGCTCGGGAATTCTGCGCCCTGGGTACATGAGTAATTTTGAAAGTGGAAAACGATTGGATAAGGTCGCTGACTTTATGATAGTAACGTAGTAAGTGATTATCCTTGACCTGGAAGGTTCCATTAATGTGCCCGACGACCAATTGGGAATCCATTCGACATTCTAAGTGTTCAATGTCTAACTCGGCGGCCAGGAGCAATCCGCTGATTTGGGCTTCGTATTCTGCCTGGTTATTACTGAGCTGAAATGTGAAGGATATCGCTTCCTCAATAAGTAGACCGTTCGGTGCCTCTAGTACAATACCGGCTCTTCCTCCTCTTTTGTCTGAGGATCCGTCTACGTTTAAATTCTACACGGACGGTTCTGCTGTCAGGGGTAGTTCTGCTATGAAGTCGGCCAAATACTGCCCCTTGATGGAGCCTTGTGGTTCGAAACGCAACCCGAATTCGGATAATTCGATGGACCAGGAGACCATCCTTCCTGCTAAATCCGGTTTCCTGAGGATTCTGGCGATCGGATGGTTTGTTCGAATAACAATCTGGTGGCTATGTGATACGAGAGGCATGAGGTAGCTTGCAGATCCGTGAGTTCAGAGGCAGAATGAGGCAGTACGGTTGAAGCACTTCAATGGAACAGTGCTCGGCAGAAGCAAGCCAGATCTGGATGCTCAGCAATGTAAAGTTGTTGGAGGTTTTTGGATGGAAGGCAGCGGAAGTAGTGAAGCTATGGTGAAGGGAGATGGATGTTAGCTTAGAAGAATGAATCACAACTCAGAAGGCTCCCATGATATGGAAGAAAGTTGCAATGGAAGATATGCTAGGAAGATGACTCTTGGAGAGGAACTTGCTAATCATTTCAGCAAAGTTTCAACAATATGATTCCAAAAGTGTGTTACAAGCTTTGCCAATGAGATTTTATAGATCAATCTCAAGGCCATGCATGGGAAATATCAGATCCACACGTTTCAGATCTCATTCCAACTAATGGACCATGTGCTAAATGTGTGTGGCTTCTAGAAAGCTTTATTAAACACATGTAAAATATGCTATGTGCCTATGGAAAAGTAAACACTAATGCCACCCCTCCTATGCTATGCACACCCCTCTTTATGTAGCCAAAAGTCCACTTTGCCCTTCTCCATGTTTTTGGGTTGTTATTTATTTGGTGGACTTGGGCCCCGCGTATCATCCCCTCCCTCGTGGAAAGGATTTGTCCTCAAATCTGGTGGGTCGTCTTTATGAGGACTTATTTTTGTTGGCTCCATATAAGTTCCNCNANGGTCAAATGNGAANCTNCAATAAGCATCAAACATATCACTGATTAATTTCAATTGACCCAACAAGATGCATAAAAAGGTATGTTGAGAAGAAGGCTTCCTAATGTTAGATTGTTCAAGCTTTATAATTTTATGAAGCCTTACTTCTTTTAAAAAATTATTTTTGTCTTGAGTTAGTGGTGACCAAAGAGGTTGCCATAACTCAAGTTGTGAATTGCCATGTGTTAAAAGTTCTAAATTTTGAAAATATGGTATGGCAATTTCTTTGAAAAACAAATTAAAATGAGAAAACTCAAAGATAGATGGAGACAAGTTAAAGGATGGAAAACCTCCCCTTAATAGTCTTGGTTCTATGAGGAGTGTAGGAGAAGGTGGTGCTTGCTCTTTTCCTAGTTCTTGCTCTTCTTCTTGTCTTATTGGCTCTTCTTCTTTGCTTCTCTCTCTTCTTTCTATTTCTCTTCTTCTCTCTTCTTTCTATTTCTCTTCTTGTCTCTTCTTCTTTTCTCTCTTTTCTCTCTTTTTCTCTTCTTTCTCTTCTTTCTCTTGATTCTTGCTCTTATTTTTCTCTTTTTAATCTCTCATCTCTATATTTGCTTGTCTCTTCCCATAACCTCTTAAGATTTTCTAAAAACTCACTTTCCCTACGAGAGAACCCACTTA
>NW_014543239.1:555994-558701 GCF_000741045.1 Vigna radiata var. radiata | reverse complement strand
AATAAGCTCTCTCATAAGTTCTAAGTTACTTTGAATATTGGGAGGCACAAACTCTCTTCTCAAACAAGCTTTCAATTCTTTCCAATTATGAATGGGAGATTTTCTTCCTATCCTAACATGGTATTGTCTTTCTTCCCACCACTCTTTTACATGACTCTCAAATCTAGAAGTGTAAAGACTAAGGATGTAAGGTTCACAATCTCTAGAATAATAGGATTCATATTTACTTCTACTAACCATGAAGAAATGCATGTCCTCAATTTCCCTTTCCCAAGCTAGGTATGCACCAATATCCTTACCAAAGAATGGAATATTTTCCCTGGCTTGTTTATACAAATTATCCTCAATCCTATCAAACTCATGAAATGAACAAGTCTTCCTTCTAGCTTTATCATGTTCTCTCTTGATGTCTTTGTAACTAAGTGGCTTATCAAAATTAAAATTCCTAGAAGAATATCTTCCAAACATTTTATGAATTTAAAAGTTTTCTTGAAGTAAGGATGAAAAGATTTCACTTACTAAAAATCCTTAAATCAAAATTACCTCTAAATTCAACAAAAGTCTAGAAACAATTAATCATGAAGAGAAAAACTAAACTTTATGATTTTTCCAAAAGCTTTGAAAATTGAAAGAAGTGAGGTCTCTTAGGTGAGGCTTGGACTTTGGATCCAAGACACACTCACCGTCTACCAATTTTAATGAAGAATTAAGAGCAAAAATTTACAAGTGATGGAAGAACACTTGTGAATTCTTCCAAGTCACTTGCTTAATGGCCATTTACAAGTATTTTTGCAAAACAAATGACTTGAAACAACAAGGAAGTGAGAAGGAAATGATGTGTGTAGCTTTGGCTTCTCTCAAAGAAAGTGAATTGCTCCAATTCACACAAAACTCCCAGCTGCAAGTGATCACTCAATCTGAACCAAGTCTGCTGAAATGGCTGCTGCTGCAGAATGCAGTGTTGCTGTCACGCAACCTGCAACACTCTGATGCAGAAATTGTCACGATTTTCCTCAGCCAAAGGCCACCTTCTTGCACTTGTCTCTCCTAATTGAACCTTCTTTGATGCTTCCACTTATGGTAATCCTTCTGAATTATATAGTTCACCTATCCAGCAAACTAATTAATCACAGAAACTACCACCACAATTGCCAGCAAAATCACATCCAAATGACAGCAACACCAAGACTTTCGTCAAACAGATGGTGTGTAGCGTGTTCAAAAATCAGAAAGCAAGCAATTAAATGGCTATCAATCATGGTGGCACTTCAAAATGATCCTACGAATAGTTCTAGAGTAGATTGGACCAATCACAATGATTAACAACCAGCAAATTGATCAAAATAGCAGTGCTCTAAAAATTTCACAAACTGTTTGTGATAATGCTTCAAAGACAGTAAAATTGGATGCAGATTTTGGTAAATTGGTCTTGGCAATTTTCATTTTACGGGATGCATTGGTTATTTTAGCTTTTAATTTGCTTTTCTTATTGTTGAAACAATCTGGAATGCTTTTTACTAGAACCAAGCTTTTAGTACATCCACAATTATTGACCAATCACCAAGTTCACTGCAGCACTGAATTTTTACTGCACTGCCACGGTTTTGGACTTCAAAATGCAACAAGTCACATATGGAAATTGCACAGAACAACAATTGACCAATTAAACAATTTCCAGCAAACGTGTTTGACTGCAATTGCAACTGAAATTCGATGTATATCAAAGTTGGACTATAGCAGTTCTGTGACAACAATTGGAAATCAGATTTGGCTAAAATTTGGAGGAATTGATATATGCAAACTTTGCAGAACTGACCAGATGCACTTTATATTGGTTCAAACATGTTTCAATAGTGAATTAAGACTTGTTGCATCAGATTTGATGGATCAAAATAGCATAGAACAAAATATGCCTAGTGCAGTACCAATTTTCACTCAAATTCACAACTCCAATAGGCAAAATGCAATGTGGCCTTAATTCTGAGTTAAAAACAGTTCAGATAAGTTGCAAATGGTAATTGAAAGTTGCTCAAAACAGCAGAAACACTTTTAAAGATGAATGACAATGATCTAATACCACTCTTACTCAATTATGCAGAATTTTAACAATGATGATGTGCAGATCGGTTTACTGCACCTTGTATTGAAAAAAAAAATACTGAAAATCAAGACACCTTCATGTTCTAATTGAATCAAACAGTGACTCCAACTGCAGCTCCATAAAACAGTAAACTATGTTTACCAAATGAACAGTAACGCTGCTGCAACCAATTTTTTTTTTCAGAATTCACGAAAAAAACTGAAACAGACCTGGTTTTGGTTGGCCAAAATTTAAACACCTGACCTCATCTCATATCAATTCACTGCTCTTAATCGGTGTAGCCACATCCAACTCTTTGACTTTGGTAAAACTTGGTTGAAAAACCAGATGCAAAGACAATAACAACAATCAAACTGACATGACTTCAAACAAAACTGGAATGATGCTTAAATCATGAAAATGACTCAAAATCAGTAAGGAAAACCGAATGAAAATGATAAAGACTCAAGAAAATAGAGCTGGCACCAAAGAAAACTCAAAATATAACCTAAATCAACAACAAATGACTGGAACAAGATGAAAACAGATTCAAGACATTGTAGAAGTGTGATGACAGTATGGAATGAAGAAAGAAGACACTTAGCTCACTGCAGGATCATGAATTAT
>NW_014543239.1:540009-555814 GCF_000741045.1 Vigna radiata var. radiata | reverse complement strand
TGATACGAGAGGCATGAGGTAGCTTGCAGATCCGTGAGTTCAGAGGCAGAATGAGGCAGTACGGTTGAAGCACTTCAATGGAACAGTGCTCGGCAGAAGCAAGCCAGATCTGGATGCTCAGCAATGTAAAGTTGTTGGAGGTTTTTGGATGGAAGGCAGCGGAAGTAGTGAAGCTATGGTGAAGGGAGATGGATGTTAGCTTAGAAGAATGAATCATAACTCAGAAGGCTCCCATGATATGGAAGAAAGTTGCAATGGAAGATAAGCTAGGAAGATGACTCTTGGAGAGGAACTTGCTAATCATTTCAGCAGAGTTTCAACAATATGATTCCAAAAGTGTGTTACAAGCTTTGCCAATGAGATTTTATAGATCAATCTCAAGGCCATGCATGGGAAATATCAGATCCACACGTTTCAGATCTCATTCCAACTAATGGACCATGTGCTAAATGTGTGTGGCTTCTAGAAAGCTTTATTAAACACATGTAAAATATGCTATGTGCCTATGGAAAAGTAAACACTAATGCCACCCCTCCTATGCTATGCACACCCCTCTTTATGTAGCCAAAAGTCCACTTTTCCCTTCTCCATGTTTTTGGGTTGTTATTTATTTGGTGGACTTGGGCCCCGCATATCACTATGAAAGTATGGTTGGAGTCGTCGTGCCGCTGTTAGTAGAGACAATGCTACTTTCTCCACCTAAGAATATCGTTCCTCGGCCCCCTGCAAGTTTCTGCTGATAAAGTATACCATCTTGAAGGCTGGTGCTTCCTGGATAAGGGCCGCACTTACCGAATGAATGGATGCGGACAGATATAGTTGTAAGTCGAACCCTTCTGTTGGAGGGCTCATGATGGGCGGATTGGTCAGTATCTTTTTCACTGCAGAAAAGGCCGCCTCAAAGTGATCATCCTAATGTCGAGGCACATTTTTCTTCATGTTTTTAAGTATCGGTTTGATATGGTCGGAGAGTTTCGATATAAACCGTGATAAAGTAGTGAGGCGTCTGACTAAGAATTGGACCTCTTTGAACTTGGTTGGACTTCTCATCTCCAGGATTGCTCGGCACTTGTCCGGGTTGGCCTCAATCCCTCGATTTGTCAACATAAAACCTAGGAATTTACCAGCCGACACCCCGAACGTGCATTTGGACGGATTCAAGCGCAAATCGTATCGTTTGAGTTGGTGGAAGACCTCGGCTAGATCCTTCAAGTGTTGTTGATGGGAACAACTTCTTACCACCATATCATCTACGTAAACCTCCATGCATCGCCCATGAGGCGTTGATAAGTTGCACCTGCGTTTTTCAGGCCAAATGACATTACCTCGTAGCAGTAGTTTTGCTTGTTCAGTTATGAAAGCCGTATTGTCTCGGTCCGGAGCATACATCGGGATCTGGTTATATCCGGAGTACGCGTCTAGAAAACTGAGCACTGTGTGTCCAGAGGCGCCGTCCACGAGTCAGTCAATGCTGGGAAGAGGATAATTGTCCTTAGGACAAGCTTTGTTGAGATCAGTAAAATCGATACACATTCGCCATTGACTGTTCGCTTTTTTCACCATGACGACGTTTGCCAACCAAGTGGTGTAGGTTATCTCCCGGATGAATCCAACCTTCACTAATTTGTCAACTTCATTTTGTACGACCACCCTTTTTTCGGTGCCAAGTCTTCTTTTCTTTTGAGCTGTTGGTCGGGCCTCAGCAGTGTGGTTAGGTCGCTCGTTATTGGACCTCAGTAGTGTGGTTAGGTCGCTCTCCTCGACTAGAGTGAGATCGACCCCTATGTTGGTGGTTTGCTCAGCATTCTTTCCCAGGACGAACAATTTAATCTCTCCTTGGGGTTGAATTCGATCGTTTGTGTTGGTCCGGGGTTCTAGGTCGACCAGAATAGCTTCAGGCCACTTCTCCTTTTTGTAAGTGGTGGCTTTCAAGGCAGCGGCGTAACACTGCCGGGCGATTTTCTGATCTGCCCGAACGGTGCATATCGCCCCGCTTTCGGACGGGAACTTCATTGCTAAATGGGGAGTCGACACGATCGCCCCAAAAGCGTTTAGACAGGGACGCCCTAAAAGGGCATTATAGGAGGTGTTTGCTTCCACCAACAGAAAGCGTACACAAAGTTCTTTGGCCCTGTCACCGGTGCCCAATCGGGTCCTCAGGTCGAGGTATCCCCGGATGTCTACACGTTCACCTGCGAATCCAACGATTTGTTCATGAAAGGGTGTTATCGCATCCCCCACCAGCTCCATCTTCTGAAAAGTTGTCCAATATAGGATGTTGACCGAACTTCCCTGGTCTATCAGGACTTTGCTCACATGATACTGTGCTATTCGGGCGGTAATAACCATAGGATCATCTTGCTCCGGGTCCGGGGCGTGAAAATCCCTATCGGTAAAGGTGATATCTGGCATTGATAAGGGATTTTGAGTTATCGTGTGGACGCTTCGCAAGTTCCGCAAGTGTCTTTTGCGGGCCGAGGATAAGGCCCCGCCCCCAGCAAAACCTCCAAAGTTGGTATCAATCCGGCCCCTCAGGGTCGTATCTCATCTTCTAGATCTTCTTCTTGAACGTTCTCGGGAGCGTTCGGTCTTTTGTCGTGGGCGTTCAGGGCTTCTCCGTGTCTTCTTGGGCGAACGCCCTCGTTGACTCGTTTCTGCTTTGACAAACTCCCGCAGATATCCGGCACGGATTAATCTTTCGATTTCGTCCTTAAGGCTCTGACAGCCTTTTGTAGAGTGCCCTTGGTTGTCATGAAACCGACAGGTTTTGTAGAGACCCCTGGGCGAGTGCCGTCTGCGAACGATGATCAGGTTGGTTTGGAGGGCTTTCTTAAACACTTTCTCCCTCATAACAGTGAGGCGTGCGTAGTGATCGTAGCGGGGACCGAGCGGAATTGGAGGGCATCCTCGTAGAGGCTTTCGATTACGACCCTTGTCATGCGGTCGTTGGTCCTCATGTTTAGCTTTAGTTATGGGTGCCTCAAGCTTCTTGCGGTAGTGTCTCTGATCTTCCATTTTGATGAACTTGACCATCTTTTCCTATAATTCCTCCATCGTCTTCGGTAATTTAGCGTACAGGCTTTCTGAAACATGTCCCGGTTCTAGACAGTTGGACAGGTTGCTGATGATGAATTCGTGGGTGACACCTTTCACTCTTCTTGCCGCCTCAGAATATCTACGAATGAATGTTCTCAATGGCTCGTCCCTCCCTTGTTTGAGATTGACGAGTTCAGCGGCGGACATCCTCTCCCTCCGGTTGGTCGAAAACTGCCTTTTGAATAGAGTGGTGACAGTATGAAAACTGTCAATAGAATTGGGAGGAAGAGTGTAATACCATTCTAGAGCTTCGCCTTTTAGGGACAGGGAGAAAGCTCTGCACTTGACTGGATCACTTTTGGAGTAGAAGGCCATGGAGTCGACGAAATTCGGGAGATGGTGTTCGGGGTCTGTTGTTCCGTCGAATTTTTCAATTTGCGGGGGAGGCCGATCGGGCATTGGAGCCTGCATAACGACTTCAGTGAAAGGTAGCAGCTCAGGCGATCGTGGAGGGCGACCACTGTCATCATGGCGACCGTCGTTACGGCCGCTGTTATGGCCGTCGTTGTGACCGTCCCTGTGGCCCTCGTTGTGGCCGCCAGTACGGCTGTTGTCTTCCGTCATCTCCGAGCGTTTTTCTTTGAGTTGGGCAATCTCTTCAGCTAGTTTCCGGTGTGCCTCCTGTTGCTGGCAATCATCTGGGTTTGTTCCTCCAGTTGAGTTTGGAGCTGCCTTATGAGTTCTCTGTGAGCAATACCGTCCATGCTTCTGGTGGTCACCATAGGGAGTCTTCACTTTCGGCCCCACGATGGGCGCCAAAATGTTTCAGTAGATATTTTTGGGACCGAAAGGACTAACCTTGATGACGTGACTCTGCTTCCTTCTAATGTTGGATCTTCAAATACCTTCGCCGTCCGTTTCCCAAACCGTCCGTCGAATTCCAATCTTCACCCGAGAGAGGGGTACCTGTAAAGGCACTCCGACGATCAAGTTAGACGTCGATATAAGAGGACCCTCAATCCTCAGCAAGTTGATGCTTAGAATGGAGAGAGGGTTATCGTAAATATGATAATACTCAGTCAGTGTGAAAGTATGAGTATGAGAGAATGTGAACGTACCTTCTTTGGAACCCTTAGTTATTTATTTATAGGCTTTAGATTGATATGAGATCAATAGAACATAATAAAATATAAACAGAATAAACAAACTTACCTGATATATATCTATTGAGATATTATTTGATACGTGATATATGATATAGTTCATTTATTCGCATTTGCGACATGATGGGCCTCGAGCTCAATAAAGCTGGATCAGTCTGATAATTCGGCCCATTTAAAGCTTGGCCGCTCGGTTTAGCAGACCGAGCGTTAGAGATATACTACCGTACAATCCATTTTCTTGAATTTGGTTTGTGCTATTTAATATGCCTCTGCAGTTGTTGTTTTGAAAAGGCAAAGCCAAAGATCAAAATGATTTTTGAAACATCTGTTTCAACTGGTTTTAACATTTGAAGGTGCTAATTTCAGTTTATCCAAACTGCTCAAATCAGATTTCATCACACATGACCAATTGGGTTTTCTGGTTTTTCTGGTGCTGCTATATAGTTTGACAAGTTTGGTTCACTGACTTGTTCAGTTTGAAGCATTAATTTTCTTGCAGAGTTATAACAATGGAGGTTTCTTTGAGCTGGAAAGTGAAAACATTGATCCATTAATTGCAAGTTTGACAATTCCAAAATTAGTAAAAGCAGACTAACATTCCAAATTGGCAGCAGACTTTCCAAGCAATTTCGCAGATAATCATTCTCTCCAAAGCAGTAGGTTACAGCAGCCTCATTTTGGGAAACGTGGCAGGAACTTACCTTTTGGAATCACTAGATTATGAAGCTGTGAAACTAAAGGTGCAGATCATCAAGCCTTCCTCTGATTGCATCTCAAGTGCAAAATACAAACTGGTCCAGAAGATAACAACAAATTTCATACTTTTACGGGAAAACAGTACCTTAACTATACTAGAGAAAAGGAATGGTGATCCACTACTGAATCCAGATTGCTAGAAAAGTTTAAAGTTTTCCAGAAATAAATGGTTGCACATGACTCATCCAGAAGAAGGAACTAGGACCGTTGCAAGTTTTTGAGTCTTGTGTAATTGTTTATATCAGATTGAGTTGCAATAGTTCTGTTGTGTTTTTCTGTTTTGGTTTTATTTTATTTTGTATAGGGCCATTTATAAAGTCCAAGTTCTTTGGAAGAGTCCTTGGTGCTCTTTCAAATTCTTGGCAACTTTACTTGCTTTAATTTTAGCATTGCTAGACATAGGATTAGAATTTGATTTGTGTTTCGCTTAGGGGCGTAGGGGTCATGAGAGTCCGCTTAGAGTCCGCAAGTCTCTTAATTGTCTTTGTCTTTGATTGTTGTGCCCTTTGATTTTAAAGGTGATTTTATTTTAAAGGGTAATAAGTTAGTAGCTCAAGACATTTCTGGCTAAGGTAAGACTTGGTATTTAAGCAGTCTTCATGAGTCACCTCTCTTACCTGGTACTTGTCTAAAAGTGAAGCTTTTCATCCTTTAGATTAAGAAAACTTTTAAAAGCAAAGTTATGGTTCATATAGGTCTTCTAGGTTAGATAATGTTGATGAAATGTATAATCAAGCTAGGAATCTTCTATTTTTTGGTAAAGACATAGGAGCATTAACATACCTAGCTTGGGAAAAAGAAGTTGATAAAATAGATCCTTGGTTTTATAGAGAGTGTGAATCTTATGTCCTTAACATATATCTCTCCAAGTTAGAAGAGCATGCAAGAGAGTGATGGGATGAAAGGCAATATTATGTTAGGAAAGGTAGAAAATCTCCTATTCATGATTGGTATGATTTAATAGCTTGCTTTAGAAGAAAGTTTGTGCCTTCAAGAATTAAAGGAAACCTAGAATTAATTAGAGATTCCATTGAAGATGGAAAAAGATTTCTTGAGAGTTTAAATGATCATGGGTTTCTTAGGAGAGAACTAGAATTTGGAGCCAAACTCAAAGAGATCAAGGAAAAGAAAAAAGAAAGAGAGATAGAGAGAAGAGAAGAAGAGATAAGAAGAGAAGAAGAGAGGAGAGAAGAGCAAAGAAAAGAACAAGAGAGAAGAGAAAGAGAGAGAAGAGAAGAAGAAAAGAATAGAGAAAGGCAAGAAAGAGAGAAGAAAGAAAAGGAGAAATCTTCCATTCTTTCAAAAACCATGGAACCTAAAAGGGAAGGTTTCCAATTCTTTATTTCTTTTCCAATTATTGTTGAGTCTTCAAATCTTAATTTCTCTTTCAAACCAATTGTCATTCCATATTCAATGCAAACTTTTTCAAAATATGGCAATTTAAATCTTGAGTTATTGTTATCCTTAGGAATACAAGAAACTCAAGATAAAAGAAAAGTGACTTGTGAATTGGGATTTTCAAAATTCCTTAAAACCATAAAACAAAGTCCTTATTCTAAAGTTACTTCCACAAAAAAAATTCTTTATTTGATTGATACTAATTGGAGATATATTTGATGTTTATTATAGATATGTTTTTGATTCAGGAGGAAAGTGACAAACCAAAGTTGTGCTTCTTTATATCTTCCCGATTTGAGGAAAAATCGTTTTTCAAGAGGGAGGGTATGATGGAAACCCATTGAGGGCATTCCTTTCAAAGGAGTATCAACTAAAGCTAAGGCTAAGAAAGGGAATTGAAGAAAGACTTTTTCTTGATTTTCTTTCTCTAAAGTCTTAGAAGGACTCTCTTTAATATGTTTATATGTGTTTTGTAGGATCTAATAAGGCTACGACACCATGGACTATCCAACCCAAGAAGAAGGACAAAAAAGTCATTTACACAAAGGGAAGGGGTGAGAATAGCAAGCATGGAGCTGCCTCAAGAAAAACACATGTATCACACCATCACCACATCTGATACATGATTTGGCTGGAACGCTGGCTGCCCATGCACATTGCCTTGCATCATCCAGAAGCATGAACAGACATCCCTTACCGCTGCCACGTGTGGAGATCTGAACTTCTTCCATAACCATCTGCACCGTCCACAATTTGGATCTTTCATTATAAATTTGCTTGTATTAGCTTAGGCAAACACCTTTGATTTGAATGAATATTCTGTTGATTTCTGTCCAGAAATTTCTTCTTGTTGAAGGTCACCGAGAGAGAGCTTGAGAGCTTCCTCTAGCCCCTCTCCCTAGCTAGGCTTCCAATCCTAGCATATCTCCACCATCCGCATCACATTTCAGCACCCAATCTCTACCTTCATTCCACTTTTCTCCAACATCGGTTCATCATTTCTCATCACCGAACCAATATTTGTTTCATTTTTCCTTGCATCCACTACATTCTCCAGCCACCGAACACCTTTTGAGAGTGGCTTCCATATGTCTTTGTGTCTTCCAGTCATCATCATCATTCTTCAATTCATTCCGCTGCGTTGCCAAGCACAACTTCCATTGCTGCGTGCTTCTACTGTCCAATCTGAGAAGAAGATCTAGTTGATTCCATCCTCCACCAGAATTAGCTGGATCGTTCTTCCATCAGCTTGATTATCTAATTGTTATGCAAACTTTCTTGGCCTACCCTTAACCCGATCCCTCGGCGAAAAGAGCCTATTATTAATTATTGGCCTGCTATCCCTAGCCTCCCCTAGCAATTAATAATGCGTTAAGAACAGAAGCAAAAACAATTGATCGTCCTACCCCTTATCCCTAGGTTGGTATTGCTTAATCAAGGAATTTCTCACCAGTTCATGATAGTACGTCCCCGTATCAATAAAGAGAAACAACAAGTATCAAATGAGTTAAACGATAAAAGCTTTAAGCGTAGATGAGAACCCAACAATTGATAATCAAAACATATGACAAGCATATAAATAAAGAAGAGTTTCAATAAAAGAGAGTTTCAAAAGATTACATTGTTTTCCCCCAACAACAAAAGGGTTTAGTTCACCATTGTCACGGTGAACTTAGATGAAAAATGATGGAAGAATGGAAGAGCAAACCCTAGATAGGATAAAAAGGAGCCTAAGCATCCAACAGATCTTCTCCAAGGAATGAAAATTAGGTCTGGCCGCCCTCTTCTGTCAAAATAATGACTCTCAAGTCGCAACAGGGTTATTTATAGACGGGGAGCATAACAGGAAAACAGGCTCAAGCCCAGCAGACAACCGCTCGACGCCACACTTATGCCGCCCGACGGTTTTCCCATTATCGCGCCACCGCTCGGCACTAGGGGTCCACCGCCCGGCGGTTTGCCCATAGTCGCAAATCCAACCAGCATCCACGCCTGGTGCTACCCCCTCGCATTGGACCGCCCAACGGTGAATTTTGCCGCTGGGCGGTTCCTAGACTCTTCTTTTCTTCAGTTTTCTTCCTCTGTCTTGAGTCTAAGACCTTCATCTTCAACCCCAATCTTCACTTACATCAAAACTGCTGCAAAACAATGCAAAACAAGCATAATATCGCTAAAAGCAACTTTTGACTCTCAACTGACTCATTTATTGGGTTTTACTTGATTCTAAGCTCATTCGAAGTCTTAAAGGGTGTAATTTGGTCTAAAATGACATATGAGAATAACTGTTTTTCGACCGTTATCACAACCCCAAACTTAGAACTTTGCTTGTCCTCAAGCAAACAAAACAGAACAACAAACAAAGCAAAGCTTGACTTTCTACTATTTCATCCAATGGTTCAACATTCCTAAAGTACATGACAAGAGCTACTCAACTTTAGACCTTCAGCGAAATTAAATCAAGATGCATGCATGCTTCCAATTCAGTTCAGTTCACAAGTTACTCAACAGATGTTACACATTATGAATGACCAATCCACTAAGCAAAAATGCAATCATGAAATTTAGCAATTCTCATCGGGCAAGTGTTTCACTCAATCACTCAAGTGTTTAAGGTGACACTCCAACACTCTATCATTCACAAGTCACATGAAATAAAATTGCCATTCATCTAAAACAAACAAAATCCTTACATGCAAATGCCATCAAAAGGACTTTTCAAAAGCTTGTAATGAGGCTGGGCTAACAAGAAAATTTGGTTTTTCTGGACTGCAAAATCCTTGGGTTAAGAGAGCAATCATATTGTTAAAATTTAAGCACAACTCTCTTCCTCACCAATCTCACTTATTCCCAACTTCTTCCCTTTTTCTTTTACATTGAGCTCATTTTCATACTTTTCTTCTTTTCTTTTATTTTTCTCAAGCATTTTTCTTTTTCAACATTTTAGCTCAATGCTTTACAATTGCTTTTCAATTTTCCCCCATACAACCCTAAACTTGAACCTTTTCAACACATACAGTTAAGCTCACCCCAACTCAAGGTAAAGAGTTTCAAGACAAGGGTTCACATCCTGTTTAAGGCTAAGTTTCAAAAAGGGTATAATATTTCAAGCACTTTGAGTGAAATTTTGGGTAGAGAAGGGTTTTCAAAAATGGCCTTCATCATATGACATTCAGATGCAATTCAATCAATCATCAAGATTAAGGCACTATTATTCATGCTTTCCTATGAACAACACATATAACAATGAAAACTCTGGAGCTTAATACCTCACACACATGCTTTCTCACACAATATTCATTCATACATCCTGCTTAGCCTCATAACCACAATCATAATTCATCACACATCTGTTTCATAGAATATCAACATGCAACGCAGCTCAATTATCATCCACATCAAATCATCATCAAATAGGCTCATCATGCAAATTATTCAGTCAAACATCTTCAGAAAAGTATTCAAGCAAAGCATACACACTAAAAATAAAATGAAACCTATTCTAAAAATTTAAATGCAAAGGTAAGGGATAGAAAATCTAGGGTGCCTCCTAGTAGCGCTTGTTTAACGTCACGAGCCTAACCCAAACCTCATGGATCCACCAACATCATTTATGAGGCAAATTTTTCCACATCTCCTCCCAAATAATGCTTAAGCCTCTGACCATTAACAATCTAGCTCCGCTGTTGATTATCTTCATTTGAATGCTCCAACTCCACTGCTCCATTCTGGAAGACACACTTTACCACAAAAGGGCTTGACCATTTTGATTTCAACTTCCCGGGAAACAGTTTTAGCTGAGAGTTAAATAATAACACCAACTGCCCTGGATGGAAATTTCTCTTGATCAGCTTCCTGTCATGATAAAATTTCACCTTGTCTTTGTAACTCCTAGATGAATCATATGCATGCAACCACATTTCTTCAAGTTCAAGCAGCTGATTTCTTCGTCTACTTCGAGTTTCATTCGGGTCAAAGTTTAAAAATTTCAAAGCCCACAAAGCTTTATGCTCCATTTCAACTAGCAAGTGGCATGCTTTTCCATAAACCAACTGAAAAGGTGATAACCCCATAGAAGTTTTTAGGGCAGTTCTATTGCCCAGAGAGCATCATCTAATTTTTGTGACCAATCTTTTCTTGAGAAAGTGACAGTCTTTTCTAGAATTCTTTTAATCTCCTGGTTAGAAACTTCAGCTTGCCCATTTGTCTGTGGATGATAAGGTGCAACCACCTTATGTTTTACTCCATAATGTTTAAGCACCTTAGCTAGCTAAGCATTACAAAAGTGAGATCCCCCATCACTGATGAGTACCTTGGGAGTTCCAAATCGTGAAAAGATTTGCCTTTTTAAGAATTTGATCACAGTATTAGCATCATTCTTGGGACATGCTAAAGCTTCAACCCATTTACTCACATAATCAACAGCTACCAAAATATACTCATTATTGAATGATGGAGGAAAAGGTCCAACAAAATCAATACCCCAGCAGTCAAAAACTTCAACCTCCAAAATTCCTTAAAGCGGCATCTCATGCCTCTTAGAAATAGCCCCTGTCCTTTGGCATTTGTCACAGATCCGAGCATGATTGTGGGCATCTTTAAACAAAGTTGGCCAATAAAACCCTGCTTGCAGAACTTTTGCAACTGTGCGCTCGCCATTATAATGACCTGCATAAGGAGAGTTATGACAATGCCACAAAATCTTTTCTGCTTCTTCCTTTGTTACACATCTCCTCAAAAGATTATCTGCTCCTATCTTGAACAAGTACGGATCATCCCAAACAAATTGTTTGACACATGTAAAAACTTCTTTTTCTGTTGCCAATTCAATTCTTCAGGAATAACACCTGCAACTTTAAAGTTAGCCAAATCAGTGAACCAAGGCCTTTGCTGAATATATAGAAGAGTTTCGTTTGAGAACGACTCCCAAATTTCTTTCTCCTTGCTTGTTACTTCATCATTGACCAACCGAGATAAATGATCAGCTATTAGATTTTCACTTCCCTTTTTTTATCACGAATCTCTATGTCAAATTCTTGCAACAACAACACCCATCTAATCAACCGTGGTTTGGAATTTGGTTTTGTCAATACGTATTTTATAGCCGCATGATCCGTATAAATAATCACCTTAGATCCAATGAAATAAGATCTAAATTTCTCCAATGCATAGACTATAGCCAAGAACTCTTTTTCTGTAGTAGCATAGTTCAGTTGGGCGTCATTCAAAACTTTACTAGCATAGTAAATAGCATGAAATACCTTTCCTCTTCTTTGACCCAACACGACACCTATGGCATAGTCACTTGCATCACACATGAGTTCAAACTCTTTATTCCAGTCTGGAGCTACAATCACTGGCGTAGGAATCAATCTTTTCTTTAGAGTATCAAAAGCTTGCAAACATTTAGGACTCATTACAAATGGTGTCTCTTTAACCAGTAAATTACTCAAAGGCTTAGCAATCTTTGAAAAATCCTTGATAAATCTTTGATAAAACCCTGCATGACTGAGGAAACTTCGAATTCCTCTACTTTTGGTGGTGGAATTTTTTCAATAACCTCTACTTTTGCCTTATCCACTTCAATCCCCCTGGCTGAAATTTTGTGCCCCAACACAATCCCTTCTGTAACCATAAAATGGCATTTCTCCCAATTCAAAACAAGATTTGTTTGAACACACCGTTTGAGGACAACATCCAAGTTGATCAGACATCTTTGAAAAGAATCCCCAAAAACTGAAAAATTGTCCATGAAGACTTCTATGCTTTTCTCCATGAAATCAGCGAAGATTGCCTGCATACACCTCTGAAATGTGGCCAGAGCATTACATAATCCAAAGGGCATCTTTCTATAAGCAAACATACCAAAAGGACATGTAAAAGCAGTTTTCTTTTGATCTCTAGGGTCTACCACAATTTGGTTGTATCCAGAGTAACCGTCTAGGAAGCAATAATAAGCTTGTCCAGCCAATCTTTCTAGCATCTGATCAATGAAAGGTAAGGGAAAATGATCTTTTCTGGTAGCTGTATTCAGTCTCCTGTAATCAATACACATTCGCCAACCAGTAATTGTCCTTGTAGGAATAAGTTCATTCTTCTCATTATGAATGATAGTCATCCCTCCTTTCTTTGGTACAACTTGAACTGGACTCACCTATTTGTTATCAGAAATAGGATAAATAATTCCTGCTTCCAATAACTTCAATACTTCCTTTCGCACAACTTCTTTCATAACAGGATTAAGTCTCTTTTGCGGCTGGGCTACATGCCTGTAATCATCTTCCATCAGAATTTTGTGCATACAATATGTGGGGCTTATACCTTTGAGATCTGCAATTGACTAGCCTATAGCACCTTTGTTTGATTTTAATACTTCCACCAGCTTTCCTTCTTCCTCTGGGGATAATGAAGTACTGATAATGACTGGGTTATTCCCATTATCTTCCAAAAACACATATTTCAAGTGCGGTGGTAACTCCTTCAGTTCAACCTTACTTTTTGAAACCTTTTTGTTAAGCTCAATCTTTTCAAAAAGAGCTTCTTCCGCTGGAAGTTCTTTTGCTGATTCCAAATTCTGAACACATTCTTCCCTTATTCTATCCTCCTCGTCATTTAAATCTTCACAATCATTTATAAGCGTCCTCTCCAAAATGGATGCATTACGAACTCTGTTTTCTTACGCCATACAAAGTTCTTCCGCAATGTCTAGTTGAAAGCATGACTTATCATCTTTAGGGTGTGACATTGCTTGAAACACGTCAAAATCCACCTCTTCATCTTGTACTTGAACTTTCAACTTGCCTTTTTCAACATCAATCACGATCCTAGCTGTCTTCATAAAAGGTATTCCAAGAATCAAAGGTGCCTCTCCATTTTCTTCCATCTCCATTATAACAAAATCCACTGGAAACAAGAATTTATCTACCTTGACTATAACATCTTCAGCAATCCCAAAAGGATATTTTAGAGACCTATCTGCCAGTTGAAGAACCATTCTTGTTGGTCTGATCTCCAATCCTCTAATCTTTTTGAACATAGAAAGAGGCATCAGATTTATACTAGCTCCAAGATCAATCAAAGCTTTCCCAACATCAGATTTATACTTTCTCTCTCTTTCAGTATTCTCCCATTTCTAGTAACGATCTCACATGCTTCTTCCACATTACTTTTCTCCACACAATCAACATTAAACACACTTCTACTCATAATTCTCTGAAAAATCTCTTCAGATTCTGCACTCCTTTGTATAGGCAAGAACTGAGGCTGCTGTGGGACTATGGAAGCCTCTTTAACTGTCTGTGATAAATCAGATAATGTTTTTGCCACTATCTCCAACTGCTGAGTGATTTCACTGTGTTGCTCCCTCGTCCGAATGTTATTTTGTAGCATCAAAACGTCTTTAACATTATCACCATGTGCACCATGTGTTTCCTCATTATCTGCCATCAATTCTATGAAATCATAAGCTTCATCCTCTGTATTCCTTATTATATCTCCTTCGGCAGCAGCATTCAATATCATCTTTGATTGCATGTTCAAACCTCCAAGGAATGCGTGTAAGTAAGATGTCTTATCGAACCCATGAACTGGGGTCTTCCTCAACAGGCCTTTAAATCTGTCCCACGCCTGTCAAAGAGTTTCTTCCATTCCTTGTTTGAACGAAGAGATCTCCAACTTCCCTTGATTAATCTTTGTAAGTGGAAAGAATTTGTTAACAAATTTTGTGGCCACCGCTTCCCAATTTCTAAATGTGCCTTCCGGGAATGAATGCAACCATGCTTTCGCGTTTCCTCCAAGAGAGAAAGGAAACAGACTGAGTTTAACCGTGTCATCAGAAACTCCATTTATCTTCACGGTGTTGCAGATCTTGCTAAAAGTGGTTAAATGATCATATGGATTTTCATTTAACATTTCGTGAAACTGATTGCTCTGGACAAGCTGGATGAGAACAGGGTTCATCACCATATTGGTTGCATTGTCTGCTGGCAAAGCTATGCTGTTAATGTGCAAAGGACCCACCATGTTAGATGCGTCCCCGAGTGTGCGTCTAGGAGGAGGTTGGTTCGCCATCTCCTCAATATTCTGTGCAGAGGTCTCAAGTGAAGAGTGCAAAAATTCTTCAGGAGAAGGCAAGTTTTCACGTGTAGGACGTATAACTTTCCTCCTCCTTCTTTCTGAAAGCCCTTCGAGAAGAGGTTGCTGATCTTTTCTACTTCTAGTATGTATTGTATCCTGCATACACAAGAAACACACCCTAAAAGCACTTTTACAGAAAATAAAACAAAAATTAAACAAAACAGAATAAAAGTAAAATAATTACAAACAAGTCAAATTTCAATCAATTCACACTACTTGAAACAGTAAACCTCGAGTCCCCAGCAACGACAACAAAAACTTGTTGACTCACTGGCAAGTGTACTAGATCGTTCAAGTAATATAATTAGTAATGCCCGATATCGTTCTTCCCAAGAGACTCAAAAGGCCTTATCGTTCGTGTGAATTGAGATCGTAAGACTTGTAAAGAAAATTAATTGTTGCGTATGCAAGAACACAAAATAAACATGCATTGCGTTTGATTCAATTGACAAGAAAAAGACTATGGATGAATGAAGTTGTTGGGGGTTAACAATTTCATCTTATCCGCTCCCTCTTATCTACTCCTCTTGTTTAATGTGCTTGATTATCTAATTGTTATGCAAACTTTCTTGGCCTACCCTTAACCCGAACCCTCGACGAAAAGAGCTTATTATTAATTATTGGCTTGCTATCGCTAGCCTCCACTAGCAATTAATAATGCGTTAAGAACAGAAGCAAAAACAATTGGTCATCCTACTGTTAACGGATTGGTATGCGTACCAAACTGTTCAAGTAATAATAAAATGGTAAGTCCAAGTATCGTTTCCTAAGAGACTCGAAAGGCCTTATCGTTTGTGTGAATTAAGATCGTAAGACTTGAAAATAAAAATTAATTAATTGGGTATGAGAACAAAATATAGACATGGAAAAGAGATTGATTCAATTGACGAGAAAAAAACAATGGATGAATGGAGTTGTTGGGGGTTTTACAATTTCATCTTATCCGCTCTCTCTTATTTACTCCTCTTCATTTATTTGCTTGATTAACTAATTGTTATGCAACTTTCTTGGCCTACACTTAACCCGATCCCTCGACGAAAAGAGCCTATTACTAATTACTGGCTTGCTATCCCTAGCCTCCCCTAGCAATTAATAATGCATTATAGAGAAGAAGTGAAAAACAATTGATCGTCCTACCTCTATCCCTAGGTGGTATTGCTTAATCAAGGAATCACTCACCAGTTCATGACATTACTATACGTCCCCGTATCAATAAAGACAAACAACAGTTATCGAATGAGTTAAACAATAAAAGCATTAAGCACAGATGAGAACCCAACAATTAATAATCAAAGCATATGGAAACCATATAAATAAAC